>NW_028270178.1:54258327-54278327 GCF_037043375.1 Chiloscyllium plagiosum
GCGAAGGAGGGACACACGCACACACACAACGAGGGAGGGACACACACACACACAACGAGGGAGGGACACACACACACACAGCGAGGGAGAGACACACACACACACAACGAGGGAGGGACACACACATACAGCGGGGGAGGGACACACACATACAGCGAGGGAGGGACACACACACACACACAGCGAGGGAGAGACACACACACACACAACGAGGGAGGGACACACACACACACACACACACAACGTAGGAGGGACACACACACACAACGTGGGAGGGACACACACACACACACACAGCGAGGGAGGGACACACACACACACAGCGAGGGAGGGACACATACGCACACAGCGAAGGATGGACACACACACACACACAGCAAGGGAGGGAGACACACACACACAGCGAGGGATGGACACACTCACACACACACAGCAAGGGAGGGACACACGCGCACACACAGCGAGGGAGGGACACACACACACACACAGCGAGGGAGGGACACACACACACAAAGCGAGGGAGGGACACACACGCACACACACAGCGAGGGAGGGACACACACACACACAGCGAGGGAGGGACACACACGCACACACACACACAACGTGGGAGGGACACACACACACAGCGAGGGAGAGACACACACACACACACACACAGCGAGGGAGGGACACACTCACAGCGAGGGGGTCACACACACACACACAGCGAGGGAGGGACACGCACACACACACACGACGAGGGAGGGACACACACACACAGCGAGGGAGGGACACACACACACACAGCGAGGGAGGGACACACACACACACACAACGAGGGAGGGACACACACACACAGCGAGGGAGGGACACGCACACACACAACGAGAGAGGGACACACACACACACACAGCGAGGGAGGGACACACACACACACAGCGAGGGAGGGACACACACAGCGAGGGAGGGACACACGCAACGAGGGAGGGACACACACAACGAGGTAGGGACACACACACAACGAGGGAGGGAGACACACACACAACGAGGGAGGGACACACACACACACAACGAGGGAGGGACACACACACACACACAGCGAGGGAGGGACACGCGCACACAGCGAGGGAGGGACACGCACACACAGCGAGGGAGGGACACGCACACACAGCGAAGGAGGGACACACACACACACAGCGAGGGAGGGACACGCACACACAGCGAGGGAGGGACACACACACACACACAACGAGGGAGGGACACACACACACACACAGCGAGGGAGGGACACACACACACACACACAACGAGGGAGGGACACACACACACACACACAACGAGGGAGGGACACGCACACATACACAACGAGGGAGGGACACACGCACACACACAGCGAGGGAGGGACACGCACACACAGCGAGGGAGGGACATGCGCACACAGCGAGGGAGGGACACGCACACACAGCGAGGGAGGGACACGCACACACACACAGCGTGGGAGGGACACACACACACAACGAGGGAGGGACACACACACACAGCGAGGGAGGGACACACACACACAGCGAGGGAGGGACACACACACACACACAGCGAGGGAGGGACACACACACACAACGAGTGAGGGACACACACACACAGCGAGGGAGGGACACACGCACACACAGCGAGGGAGGGACACACACACACAACGAGGGAGGGACACACACACACACAGCGAGGGAGAGACACCCACACACAGCGTGGGACACACACACACACACAGCGAGGGAGGGACACACACGCACACACACAGCGAGGGAGGGACACACACACACAGCGTGGGAGGGACACACACACACACAGCGAAGGAGGGACACACGCACACACACAACGAGGGAGGGACACACACACACACAACGAGGGAGGGACACACACACACACAGCGAGGGAGAGACACACACACACACAACGAGGGAGGGACACACACATACAGCGGGGGAGGGACACACACATACAGCGAGGGAGGGACACACACACACACACAGCGAGGGAGAGACACACACACACACAACGAGGGAGGGACACACACACACACACACACACAACGTAGGAGGGACACACACACACACAACGTGGGAGGGACACACACACACACACACAGCGAGGGAGGGACACACACACACACAGCGAGGGAGGGACACATACGCACACAGCGAAGGATGGACACACACACACACACAGCAAGGGAGGGAGACACACACACACAGCGAGGGATGGACACACTCACACACACACAGCAAGGGAGGGACACACGCGCACACACAGCGAGGGAGGGACACACACACACACACAGCGAGGGAGGGACACACACACACAAAGCGAGGGAGGGACACACACGCACACACACAGCGAGGGAGGGACACACACACACACAGCGAGGGAGGGACACACACGCACACACACACACAACGTGGGAGGGACACACACACACAGCGAGGGAGAGACACACACACACACACACACACAGCGAGGGAGGGACACACTCACAGCGAGGGGGTCACACACACACACACAGCGAGGGAGGGACACGCACACACACACACGACGAGGGAGGGACACACACACACAGCGAGGGAGGGACACACACACACAGCGTGGGAGGGACACTCACACACACAACGAGGGAGGGACACAGACACACACACAACGAGGGAGGGACACACACACACACAACGAGGGAGGGACACACACACAACGAGGGAGGGACACACACACACACAGCGAGGGAGGGACACGCACACACACAGCGAAGGAGGGACACGCACACACAGCGAGGGAGGGACACACACACAGCGAGGGAGGGACACGCACACACACAGCGAGGGAGGGACACGCACACACACAGCGAAGGAGGGACACACACACACAGCGAGGGAGGGACACGCCCGCACAGCGAGGGAGGGACACGCACACACAGCGAGGGAGGGACACGCACACACAGCGAGGGAGGGACATGCACACACAGCGAGGGAGGGACACGCACACACAGCGAGGGAGGGACACACACACACACATCGAGGGAGGGACACGCACACACAGCGAGGGAGGGACACGCACACACAGCGAGGGAGGTACACACACACACACACACACACAACGAGGGAGGGACACACACACACACAGCGGGGACACACACACACACACACAGCGAGAGAGGGACACACACACACAGCGAGGGAGGGACACACACACACACAAAGAGGGAGGGACACACACACACACAGCGAGGGAGGGTCACACACGCACACACACAACGAGGGAGGGACTCACACACACACACAGCGAGGGAGGGACACGCACACACAGCGAGGGAGGGACAGGCACACACAGCGAGGGAGGGACACACACTCACAGCGAGGGAGGAACACACACACACAGCGAGGGAGGGACACACACACAGCGAGGGAGGAACACACACACACAGCGACGGAGGGACACACACACACAGCGAGGGAGGGACACACACACGCACAGCGAGGGAGGGACACACACACACACAGCGAGGGAGGGACACACACACACACAGCGAGGGAGGGACACACGCACACAGCGAGGGAGGGACACACACACACAGCGAGGGAGGGACACACACACACACAGCGAGGGACGGACACACACACACACAGCGAGGGAGGGTAATGCATACACAGCGAGGGAGGGACACACACACACACACAGCGAAGGAGGGACACACACACACACAGCGAGGGAAGGACACACACACAGAGAGAAGGAGGGACACGCACACACACAGCGAAGGAGGGACACGCGCACACACAGCAAAGGAGGGACACGCGCACACACAGCGAAGGAGGGACACGCGCCCACACAGCGAGGGAGGGACATGCACACACACAGCGAGGGAGGGACACGCACACACACAGCGAAGGAGGGACACGCACACACAGCGAGGGAGGGACACACACACACACACACAGCGAGGGAGGGACACACACACACAGCGAGGGAGGGACACACACTCACAGCGAGGGAGCGACACACACACACACAACGAGAGAGGGACACACACACACACACAGCGAGGGAGGGACACGCACACACAGCGAGGGAGGGACACGCACACACAGCGAGGGAGGGACACACACACACACACACAGCGGGGTAAGGACACGCACACACTCACAGCGAGGAAGGGACACACACACGGACACGGACACACACACAACGAGGGAGGGACACACACACACACACAGCGAGGGAGGGACACACACACACACAACGAGGGAGGGACTCACACACACACCGCGAGGGAGGGACACGCACACACAGCGAGGGAGGGACACACACACACAACGAGGGAGGGACACACACACACAACGAGGGAGGGACACACACACACACAACGAGGGAGGGACACACACACACACAGCGAGGGAGGGACACACACACACACACACACACAACGAGGGAGGGACACACACACACACACAGCGAGGGAGGAACACACACACACACACACACACACACACAGCGAGGGAGGGACACACACACACACAACGAGGGAGCGACACACACGCACACAGCGAGGGAGAGACCCCCCCCCACACACACACACACACACAACGAGGGAGAGACACACACACACAGCGGGGGAGGGACACACACACACACACAGCGAGGGCGGGACACACACACACACACACAGCGAGGGAGGGACACACACACACAACGAGGGAGGGACACACACACACACACACACAACGAGGGAGGGACACACACACACACAACGAGGGAGAGACATACAGACACAGCGAGGGAGGGACACACACACACAGCGAGAGAGGGACACACACACACACACACACAACGATGGAGGGGCACACACACACACAACGAGGGAGGAACACACACACACAGCGAGGGAGGGACACGCACACACAGCGTGGGAGGGACACGCACACACAGCGTGGGAGGGACACACACACACACAGCGAGAGAGGGACACACACACACTCACAACGAGGGAGGGACACACACACACACACAGCGAGGGAGGGACACGCGCACATAGCGAGGGAGGGACACGCACAGACAGCGAGGGAGGGACACGCACACACAGCGAGGGAGGGACACACACACACAGCGAGGGAGGGACACGCACACACAGCGAGGGAGGGACACACACACACACACAACGAGGGTGGGACACACACACACACAGCGAGGGAGGGACACACACACACACAACGAGGGAGGGACACACACACACACACGCAACGAGGGAGGGACACGCACACATACACAACGAGGGAGGGACACACGCACACATACAGCGAGGGAGGGACACGCACACACAGCGAGGGAGGGATATGCGCACACAGCGAGGGAGGGACACGCACACACAGCGAGGGAGGGACACGCACACACACACAGCGTGGGAGGGACACACACACACAACGAGGGAGGGACACACACACACACATCGAGGGAGGGGCACGCACACACAGCGAGGGAGGGACACGCACACACAGCGAGGGAGGGACACACACACACACAGAGGGAGGGACACGCACACACAGCGAAAAGGGACACACACACACACTCACAGCGAGGGAGAGACACACACACACTCACAGCGAGGGAGAGACACATACACACTCACAGTGAGGGAGGACACACACACACTCACAGCGAGGGAGGGACACACACACACTCACAGCGAGGGAGGGACACACACATACAGCGAGCGGGACACACACACACTCACAGCGAGGGAGGGACACACACACACACACACACAACGAGGGAGGGACACACACACACAGCGAGGGAGGGACACTCACACACACAGCGTGGGAGGGACACACACACACACAACGAGGGAGGGACACACACACACACAGCGAGGGAGGCACACACACACACACAGCGAGGGAGGGACACACACACACACACACACACACACACACACACAACGAGGGAGGGACACACACAGCGAGGGAGGGACACACGCAACGAGGGAGGGACACACACAACGAGGTAGGGACACACACACACAACGAGGGAGGGAGACACACACACAACGAGGGAGAGACACACACACAGCGAGGGAGGGACTCACACACACACAACGAGGGAGGGACACAGACACACACAACGAGGGAGGGATACACACACACACAACGAGGGAGGGACACAGACACAACGAGGGAGGGACACACACACACACAGCGAGGGAGGGACACGCACACACAGCGAGGGAGGGACACGCCCACACAGCGAGGGAGGGACACGCACACACAGCGAGGGAGGGACACGCACACACAGCGAGGGAGGGACATGCACACACAGCGAGGGAGGGACACGCACACACAGCGAGGGAGGGACACACACACACTCTCAGCGAGGTAGAGACACACACACACTCACAGCGAGGGAGGGACACACACAATCACAGCGAGGGAGGGACACACACACACTCACAGCGAGGGAGGGACACACACACACTCACAGCGAGGGAGGGACACACACACACTCATAGCGAGGGAGGGACACACACACACTCACAGCGAGGGAGGGACACGCACACACTCACAGCGAGGGAGGGACACGCACACACAGCGAGGGAGGGACACGCACACACAGCGAGGGAGAGACACGCACACACAGCGAGGGAGGGACACGCACACACAGCGTGGGAGGGACACACACACAGCGTGGGCGGGACACACACACACACAGCGAGGGGGACACACACACACACACACACAACGAGGGAGGGACACACACACACACACACAACGAGGGAGGGACACACACACACAGCGAGGGAGGGACACGCACACACACAACTAGGGAGGGACACACACAGTGAGGGAGGGACACACGCAACGAGGGAGGGACACACACAACGAGGGAGGGACACACACACACAACGAGGGAGGGACACACACACACAACGAGGGAGGGACACACACACAGCGAGGGCGGGACACACACACACACACAACTAGGGAGGGACACACACACACAACGATGGAGGGACACACACACACAACGAGGGAGGGACACGCACACACAGCGAGGGAGGGACACGCACACACAGCGAGGGAGGGACACGCACACACAGCGAGGGAGGGACACGCACGCACAGCGAGGGAGGGACACACACACACACATCGAGGGAGGGACACGCACACACAGCGAGGGAGGGACACACACACACACAGAGGGAGGGACACACACACACAGCGAGTGGGACACACACACACACACAGCGAGGGAGGGACACGCACACACAGCGATGGAGGGACACGCATACACACAGCGAGGGAGGGACACGCATACACACAGCGAGGGAGGGACACGCACACACAGCGAGGGAGGGACACACACACACAGCGAGGGAGGGACACACACACACTCACAGCGAGGGAGAGACACACACACTCACAGCGAGGGAGAGACACATACACACTCACAGTGAGGGAGGGACACACACACACTCACAGCGAGGGAGGGACACACACACACTCACAGCGAGGGAGGGACACACACACACTCACAGCGAGCGGGACACACACACACACTCACAGCGAGGGAGAGACACACACACACACACAACGAGGGAGGGACACACACACACAGCGAGGGAGGGACACACACACACAGCGAGGGAGGGACACACACACACACACAACAAGGAAGGGACACACACACAGCGATGGAGGGACACCCACACACACAACGAGGGAGGGACACACACACACACACAGCGAGGGAACGACACACACACACACACAGCGAGGGAGGGACACACACACACACACACACACAACGAGGGATGGACACACACAGCGAGGGAGGGACACACACACACACACAGCGAGGGAACGACACACACACACACACAGCGAGGGAGGGACACACACACACACACACACACACAACGAGGGAGGGACACACACACACACACAACGAGGGAGGGACACGCACACACAGCGAGGGAGGGACACGCACACACAGCGAGGGAGGGACATGCACACACAGCGAGGGAGGGACACGCACACACAGCGAGGGAGGGACACACACACACACAACGAGGGAGGGACACAGACACACACACAACGAGGGAGGGACACACACACACACACAACGAGGGAGGGACACACACACACACAGCGAGGGAGGGACACGCACAAACACAGCGAGGGAGGGACACGCACACACAGCGAGGGAGGGACACGCCCGCACAGCGAGGGAGGGAAACGCACACACAGCGAGGGAGGGACACGCACACACAGCGAGGGAGGGACATGCACACACAGCGAGGGAGGGACACGCACACACAGCGAGGGAGGGACACACACACACACATCGAGAGAGGGACACGCACACACAGCGAGGGAGGGACACGCCCGCACAGCGAGGGAGGGACACGCACACACAGCGAGGGAGGGACACGCACACACAGCGAGGGAGGGACACACACACACACACACAACGAGGGAGGGACACACACACACACAGCGGGGACACACACACACACACACAGCGAGAGAGGGACACACACACACAGCGAGGGAGCGACACACACACACACACAACGAGGGAGGGACACACACACACACAGCGAGGGAGGGACACACACACACACACACAACGAGGGAGGGACTCACACACACACACAGCGAGGGAGGGACACGCACACACAGCGAGGGAGGGACAGGCACACACAGCGAGGGAGGGACACACACTCACAGCGAGGGAGGGACACACACACACAGCGAGGGAGGGACACACACACAGCGAGGGAGGAACACACACAGCGACGGAGGGACACACACACACAGCGAGGGAGGGACACACACACACACAGCGAGGGTGGGACACACACACACACAGCGAGGGAGGGACACACACACACAGCGAGGGAGGGACACACGCACACAGCGAGGGAGGGACACACACACACAGCGAGGGAGGGACACACACACACTCAGCGAGGGAGGGACACCCACACACACAGCGAGGGAGGGACACACACACACACAGCGAGGGAGGGTAATGCATACACAGCGAGGGAGGGACACACACACACACAGCGAAGGAGGGACACACACACACACAGCGAGGGAAGGACACACACACACACAGAAGGAGGGACACGCACACACACAGAGAAGGAGGGACACGCGCACACACAGCAAAGGAGAGACACGCGCACAAGCAGCGAAGGAGGGACACGCGCACACACAGCGAGGGAGGGACATGCACACACACAGCGAGGGAGGGACACGCACACACACAGCGAAGGAGGGACACGCACACACAGCGAGGGAGGGACACACACACACACACAGCGAGGGAGGGACACACACACACAGCGAGGGAGGGACACACACTCACAGCGAGGGAGCGACACACACACACACAACGAGGGAGGGACACACACACACACACACAGCGAGGGAGGGACACGCACACACAGCGAGGGAGGGACACGCACACACAGCGAGGGAGGCACACACACACACACAGCGGGGAAGGACACGCACACACTCACAGCGAGGGAGGGACACACACACACGCACACAGCGAGGGAGGGACACACACACACACACAACGAGGGAGGGACACACACACACACAGCGAGGGAGGGACACACACACACACACAACGAGGGAGGGACTCACACACACACAGCGAGGGAGGGACACGCACACACAGCGAGGGAGGGACACGCACACACAGCGAGGGAGGGACACACACACACAACGAGGGAGGGACACACACACACAACGAGGGAGGGACACACACACACACAACGAGGGAGGGACACACACACACACAGCGAGGGAGGGACACACACACACACACACACACAACGAGGGAGGGACACACACACACAGCGAGGGAGGAACACACACACACACACACACAGCGAGGGAGGGACACACACACACACACAACGAGGGAGCGACACACACGCACACAGCGAGGGAGAGACCCCCACACACACAGCGAGGGAGGGACACACACACACACACACACACACACACACAACGAGGGAGAGACACACACACACAGCGGGGGACGGACACACACACACACAGCGAGGGAGGGACAACACACACACACACACACAGCGAGGGAGGGACACACACACACAACGAGGGAGGAACACACACACACAGCGACGGAGGGACACACACACACAGCGAGGGAGGGACACACACACACACAGCGAGGGAGGGACACGCACACACAGCGAGGGAGGGACATGCACACACAGCGAGGGAGGGACACGCACACACAGCGAGGGAGGGACACACACACACACATCGAGAGAGGGACACGCACACACAGCGAGGGAGGGACACGCCCGCACAGCGAGGGAGGGACACGCACACACAGCGAGGGAGGGACACGCACACACAGCGAGGGAGGGACACACACACACACACACAACGAGGGAGGGACACACACACACACAGCGGGGACACACACACACACACACAGCGAGAGAGGGACACACACACACAGCGAGGGAGCGACACACACACACACACAACGAGGGAGGGACACACACACACACAGCGAGGGAGGGACACACACACACACACACAACGAGGGAGGGACTCACACACACACACAGCGAGGGAGGGACACGCACACACAGCGAGGGAGGGACAGGCACACACAGCGAGGGAGGGACACACACTCACAGCGAGGGAGGGACACACACACACAGCGAGGGAGGGACACACACACAGCGAGGGAGGAACACACACAGCGACGGAGGGACACACACACACAGCGAGGGAGGGACACACGCACACACAGCGAGGGTGGGACACACACACACACAGCGAGGGAGGGACACACACACACAGCGAGGGAGGGACACACGCACACAGCGAGGGAGGGACACACACACACAGCGAGGGAGGGACACACACACACACAGCGAGGGAGGGACACCCACACACACAGCGAGGGAGGGACACACACACACACAGCGAGGGAGGGTAATGCATACACAGCGAGGGAGGGACACACACACACACAGCGAAGGAGGGACACACACACACACAGCGAGGGAAGGACACACACACACAGAGAAGGAGGGACACGCACACACACAGAGAAGGAGGGACACGCGCACACACAGCAAAGGAGAGACACGCGCACAAGCAGCGAAGGAGGGACACGCGCACACACAGCGAGGGAGGGACATGCACACACACAGCGAGGGAGGGACACGCACACACACAGCGAAGGAGGGACACGCACACACAGCGAGGGAGGGACACACACACACACACAGCGAGGGAGGGACACACACACACAGCGAGGGAGGGACACACACTCACAGCGAGGGAGCGACACACACACACACAACGAGGGAGGGACACACACACACACACACAGCGAGGGAGGGACACGCATACACAGCGAGGGAGGGACACGCACACACAGCGAGGGAGGCACACACACACACACAGCGGGGAAAGGACACGCACACACTCACAGCGAGGGAGGGACACACACACACGCACACAGCGAGGGAGGGACACACACACACACACAACGAGGGAGGGACACACACACACACAGCGAGGGAGGGACACACACACACACACAACGAGGGAGGGACTCACACACACACAGCGAGGGAGGGACACGCACACACAGCGAGGGAGGGACACGCACACACAGCGAGGGAGGGACACACACACACAACGAGGGAGGGACACACACACACAACGAGGGAGGGACACACACACACACACAACGAGGGAGGGACACACACACACACAGCGAGGGAGGGACACACACACACACACACACAACGAGGGAGGGACACACACACACAGCGAGGGAGGAACACACACACACACACACACAGCGAGGGAGGGACACACACACACACACAACGAGGGAGCGACACACACGCACACAGCGAGGGAGAGACCCCCACACACACAGCGAGGGAGGGACACACACACACACACACACACACACACACACAACGAGGGAGAGACACACACACACAACGGGGGAGGGACACACACACACACACAGCGAGGGAGGGACAACACACACACACACACACAGCGAGGGAGGGACACACACACACAACGAGGGAGGAACACACACACACAGCGACGGAGGGACACACACACACAGCGAGGGAGGGACACACACACACACAGCGAGGGAGGGACACACACACACACACAGCGAGGGAGGGACACACACACACAGCGAGGGAGGGACACACGCACACAGCGAGGGAGGGACACATACACACAGCGAGGGAGGGACACCCACACACGCAGCGAGGGAGGGACACACACACACACACAGCGAGGGAGGGTAATGCATACACAGCGAGGGAGGGACACACACACACACACAGCGAAGGAGGGACACACACACACACAGCGAGGGAAGGACACACACACACAGAGAAGGAGGGACAATCACACACACAGCGAAGGAGGGACACGCGCACACACAGCAAAGGAGGGACACGCGCACACACAGCGAAGGAGGGACACGCGCACACACAGCGAGGGAGGGACATGCACACACACAGCGAGGGAGGGACACACACACACACAGCGAGGGAGGGACACACACACACACACACAGCGAGGGAGGGACACACGCATACAGCGAGGGAGGGACACACACTCACAGCGAGGGAGCGACACACACACACACAACGAGGGAGGGACACACACACACACACAGCGAGGGAGGGACACGCACACACAGCGAGGGAGGGACACGCACACACAGCGAGGGAGGGACACACACACACACACAGCGGGGGAAGGACACGCACACACTCACAGCGAGGGAGGGACACACACACGCACACAGCGAGGGAGGGACACACACACACACACAACGAGGGAGGGACACACACACACACAGCGAGGGAGGGACACACACACACACAACGAGGGAGGGACTCACACACGCACAGCGAGGGAGGGACACGCACACACAGCGAGGGAGGGACACGCATACACAGCGAGGGAGGGACACACACACACAACGAGGGAGGGACACACACACACAACGAGGGAGGGACACACACACACACAACGAGGGAGGGACACACACACACACAGCGAGGGAGGGACACACACACACACACACACAACGAGGGAGGGACACACACACACACACAGCGAGGGAGGAACACACACACACACACACACACAGCGAGGGAGGGACACACACACACACAACGAGGGAGCGACACACACGCACACAGCGAGGGAGAGACCCCCACACACACCAGCGAGGGAGGGACACACACACACTCACACACACACACACACAACGAGGGAGAGACACACACACACAGCGGGGGAGGGACACACACACACACACAGCGAGGGAGGGACACACACACACACACACAGCGAGGGAGGGACACACACACACAACGAGGGAGGGACACACACACACACACACACACACACACAACGAGGGAGGGACACACACACACACAACGAGGGAGAGACATACAGACACAGCGAGGGAGGGACACACACACACAGCGCGAGAGGGACACACACACACACACACACAACGAGGGAGGGACACACACACACACAACGTGGGAGGGACACACACACACAGCGAGGGAGGGACACGCACACACAGCGTGGGAGGGACACGCACACACAGCGTGGGAGGGACACACACACACACAGCGAGGGAGGGACACACACACACTCACAACGAGGGAGGGACACACACACACACACAGCGAGGGCAGGGACACGCGCACATAGCGAGGGAGGGACACGCACACACAGCGAGGGAGGGACACGCACACACAGCGAGGGAGGGACACACACACACACAGCGAGGGAGGGACACGCACACACAGCGAGGGAGGGACACACACACACACACAACGAGGGAGGGACACACACACACACACACAGCGAGGGAGGGACACACACACACACACAACGAGGGAGGGACACACACACACACACGCAACGAGGGAGGGACACGCACACATACACAACGAGGGAGGGACACACGCACACACACAGCGAGGGAGGGACACGCACACACAGCGAGGGAGGGATATGCGCACACAGCGAGGGAGGGACACGCACACACAGCGAGGGAGGGACACGCACACACACACAGCGTTGGGAGGGACACACACACACAACGAGGGAGGGACACACACACACACATCGAGGGAGGGGCACGCACACACAGCGAGGGAGGGACACGCACACACAGCGAGGGAGGGACACACACACACACACAACGAGGGAGGGACACACACACACACACGCAACGAGGGAGGGACACGCACACATACACAACGAGGGAGGGACACACGCACACACACAGCGAGGGAGGGACACGCACACACAGCGAGGGAGGGATATGCGCACACAGCGAGGGAGGGACACGCACACACAGCGAGGGAGGGACACACACACACACACAGCGGGGGAAGGACACGCACACACTCACAGCGAGGGAGGGACACACACACGCACACAGCGAGGGAGGGACACACACACACACACAACGAGGGAGGGACACACACACACACAGCGGGGGAGGGACACACACACACACAACGAGGGAGGGACTCACACACGCACAGCGAGGGAGGGACACGCACACACAGCGAGGGAGGGACACGCATACACAGCGAGGGAGGGACACACACACACAACGAGGGAGGGACACACACACACGAGGGAGGGACACACACACACACAACGAGGGAGGGACACACACACACACAGCGAGGGAGGGACACACACACACACAACGAGGGAGGGACACACACACACACACAGCGAGGGAGGAACACACACACACACACACACACAGCGATGGAGGGACACACACACACACAACGAGGGAGCGACACACACGCACACAGCGAGGGAGAGTCCCCCCCACACACAGCGAGGGAGGGACACACACACACTCACACACACACACACAACGAGGGAGAGACACACACACACAGCGGGGGAGGGACACACACACACACACAGCGAGGGAGGGACACACACACACACACACAGCGAGGGAGGGACACACACACACAACGAGGGAGGGACACACACACACACACACACACACACACAACGAGGGAGGGATACACACACACACAACGAGGGAGAGACATACAGACACAGCGAGGGAGGGACACACACACACAGCGAGAGAGGGACACACACACACACACACAAAACGAGGGAGGGACACACACACACACAACGTGGGAGGGACACACACACACAGCGAGGGAGGGACACGCACACACAGCGTGGGAGGGACACGCACACACAGCGTGGGAGGGACACACACACACACAGCGAGGGAGGGACACACACACACACACAACGAGGGAGGGACACACACACACACACGCAACGAGGGAGGGACACACACACACACACAGCGAGGGAGGGACACACACACACACACAACGAGGGAGGGACACACACACACACTCACAACGAGGGAGGGACACACACACACACACAGCGAGGGCAGGGACACGCGCACATAGCGAGGGAGGGACACGCACACACAGCGAGGGAGGGACACGCACACACAGCGAGGGAGGGACACACACACACACAGCGAGGGAGGGACACGCACACACAGCGAGGGAGGGACACACACACACACACAACGAGGGAGGGACACACACACACACACACAGCGAGGGAGGGACACACACACACACACAACGAGGGAGGGACACACAAACACACACGCAACGAGGGAGGGACACGCACACATACACAACGAGGGAGGGACACACGCACACACACAGCGAGGGAGGGACACGCACACACAGCGAGGGAGGGATATGCGCACACATCGAGGGAGGGACACGCACACACAGCGAGGGAGGGACACGCACACACACACAGCGTTGGGAGGGACACACACACACAACGAGGGAGGGACACACACACACACATCGAGGGAGGGGCACGCACACACAGCGAGGGAGGGACACGCACACACAGCGAGGGAGGGACACACACACACACAGAGGGAGGGACACGCACACACAGCGAAAAGGGACACACACACACTCACAGCGAGGGAGAGACACACACACACTCACAGCGAGGGAGAGACACATACACACACACAGTGAGGGAGGACACACACACACTCACAGCGAGGTAGGGACACACACACACTCACAGCGAGGGAGGGACAAACACATACTCACAGCGAGCGGGACACACACACACTCACAGCGAGGGAGGGACACACACACACAACGAGGGAGGGACACACACACACAGCGAGGGAGGGACACACACACACACAGCGTGGGAGGGACACACACACACACACAACGAGGGAGGGACACACACACACACAGCGAGGGAGGCACACACACACACACAGCGAGTGAGGGACACACACACACACACACACACACACACACAACGAGGGAGGGACACACACAGCGAGGGAGGGACACACGCAACGAGGGAGGGACACACACAACGAGGTAGGGACACACACACACAACGAGGGAGGGAGACACACACACAACGAGGGAGGGACACACACACAGCGAGGGAGGGAAACACACACACACACAACGAGGGTGGGACACACACACGAGGGAGGGACACACACACACACACAGCGAGGCAGGGACACGCACACACACAGCGAGGGAGGGACACGCACACACAGCGAGGGAGGGACATGCACACACAGCGAGGGAGGGACACGCACACACAGCGAGGGAGGGACACGCACACACAGCGAGGGAGGGACACGCACACACAGCGAGGGAGGGACATGCACACACAGCGAGGGAGGGACACGCACACACAGCGAGGGAGGGACACACACACACTCTCAGCGAGGTAGAGACACACACACACTCACAGCGAGGGAGGGACACACACAATCACAGCGAGGGAGCGACACACACACACTCACAGCGAGGGAGGGACACACACACACTCACAGCGAGGGAGGGACACACACACACTCATAGCGAGGGAGGGACACACACACACTCACAGCGAGGGAGGGACACGCACACACTCACAGCAAGGGAGGGACACGCACACACAGCGAGGGAGGGACACGCACACACAGCGAGGGAGGGACACGCACACACAGCGTGGGAGAGACACACACACAGCGTGGGCGGGACAAACACACACACAGCGAGGGGGACACACACACACACACACACAACGAGGGAGGGACACACACACACACACACAACGAGGGAGGGACACACACACACAGCGAGGGAGGGACACGCACACACACAACGAGGGAGGGACACACACAGTGAGGGAGGGACACACGCAACGAGGGAGGGACACACACAACGAGGGAGGGACACACACACACAACGAGGGAGGGACACACACACACAACGAGGGAGGGACACACACACAGCGAGGGCGGGACACACACACACACACAACGAGGGAGGGACACACACACACACACAACGAGGGAGGGACACACACACACACACAACGATGGAGGGACACACACACACAACGAGGGAGGGACACGCACACACAGCGAGGGAGGAACACGCACACACAGCGAGGGAGGGACACGCACACACAGCGAGGGAGGGACACGCACACACAGCGAGGGAAGGACACGCACACACAGCGAGGGAGGGACACACACACACACACATCGAGGGAGGGACACGCACACACACAGAGGGAGGGACACACACACACAGCGAGTGGGGGACACACACACACAGCGAGGGAGGGACACGCACACACAGCGAGGGAGGGACACGCACACACAGCGAGGGAGGGACACGCATACACACAGCGAGGGAGGGACACGCAAACACACCGCGAGGGAGGAACACGCACACACAGCGAGGGAGGGACACACACACACACAGCGAGGGAGGGACACACACACACTCACAGCGAGGGAGAGACACACACACACTCACAGCGAGGGAGAGACACATACACACTCACAGTGAGGGAGGGACACACACACACTCACAGCGAGGGAGGGACACACACACACTCACAGCGAGGGAGGGACACACACACACTCACAGCGAGCGGGACACACACACACACACTGACAGCGAGGGAGAGACACACACACACACAACGAGGGAGGGACACACACACATAGCAAGGGAGGGACACACGCACACAGCGAGGGAGGGACACACACACACACACAACGAGGGAGGGACACACACACACAGCGAGAAGGGACACGCACACACACAACGAGGGAGGGACACACACACACACACAGCGAGGGAACGACACACACACACACAGCGAGGGAGGGACACACACACACACACACAACGAGGGATGGACACACACAGCGAGGGAGGGACACACACACACACAGCGAGGGAGGGACACACACACACACACACAACGAGGGATGGACACACACAGCGAGGGAACGACACACACACACACAGCGAGGGAGGGACACACACACACACACACACAACGAGGGAGGGACACACACACACACACAACGAGGGAGGGACACACACACAACGAGGGAGGGACACACACACACACAGCGAGGGAGGGACACGCACACACGCAGCGAGGGAGGGACACGCACACACAGCGAGGGAGGGACACGCACACACAGCGAGGGAGGGACACGCACACACAGCGAGGGAGGGACACACACACACACAACGAGGGAGGGACACAGACACACACACAACGAGGGAGGGACACACACACACACACACACAGCGAGGGAGGGACACACACACACACACATCGAGAGAGGGACACGCACACACAGCGAGGGAGGGACACGCCCGCACAGCGAGGGAGGGACACGCACACACAGCGAGGGAGGGACACGCACACACAGCGAGGGAGGGACACACACACACACACAACGAGGGAGGGACACACACACAGCGGGGACACACACACACACACACAGCGAGAGAGGGACACACACACACAGCGAGGGAGGGACACACACACACACACAACGAGGGAGGGACACACACACACACAGCGAGGGAGGGACACACACACACACACACAACGAGGGAGGGACTCACACACACACACAGCGAGGGAGGGACACGCACACACAGCGAGAGAGGGACAGGCACACACAGCGAGGGAGGGACACACACTCACAGCGAGGGAGGGACACACACACACAGCGAGGGAGGGACTCACACACAGCGAGGGAGGAACACACACACACAGCGACGGAGGGACACACACACACAGCGAGGGAGGGACACACACACACACAGCGAGGGTGGGACACACACACACACAGCGAGGGAGGGACACACACACACAGCGAGGGAGGGACACACGCACACAGCGAGGGAGGGACACACACACTCAGCGAGGGAGGGACACACACACACACAGCGAGGGAGGGACACCCACACACAGCGAGGGAGGGACACACACACACACAGCGAGGGTGGGACACACACACACACAGCGAGGGAGGGACACACACACACAGCGAGGGAGGGACACACGCACACAACGAGGGAGGGACACACACACACAGCGAGGGAAGGACACACACACACACAGCGAGGGAGGGTAATGCATACACAGCGAGGGAGGGACACACACACACACACAGCGAAGGAGGGACACACACACACACAGCGAGGGAAGGACACACACACAGAGAGAAGGAGGGACACGCACACACACAGCGAAGGAGGGACACGCGCACACACAGCAAAGGAGGGACACGCGCACACAAAGCGAAGGAGGGACACGCGCCCACACAGCGAGGGAGGGACATGCACACACACAGCGAGGGAGGGACACGCACACACACAGCGAAGGAGGGACACGCACACACAGCGAGGGAGGGACACACACACACACACAGCGAGGGAGGGACACACACACACAGCAAGGGAGGGACACACACTCACAGCGAGGGAGCGACACACACACACACAACGAGGG
>NW_028270178.1:57486402-57585828 GCF_037043375.1 Chiloscyllium plagiosum
GCTGTAATTTCTGAAATTTATGATAACCTTCCTTACTCTCCATGATGTTGCCTATTTTAGTTTCGTCTTCAAACTTAAAAATCATGCCTGTACATTCTCATCTAAATCATATATATATGTAATATGCAGTGGTCCCAGCATCAACACCAGACAGATTCCACTAGTCACAGGCCTCCAGA
This sequence comes from Chiloscyllium plagiosum, assembly GCF_037043375.1. NCBI lineage: Eukaryota > Metazoa > Chordata > Chondrichthyes > Orectolobiformes > Hemiscylliidae > Chiloscyllium > Chiloscyllium plagiosum. The sequence continues at coordinate 57,486,582 of NW_028270178.1, forward strand.
CTGACCAGCATTCTTCCAGTATTACCCTCTGCTTTCTACCATCACGCCAATTTTGTACCAAATTTGCCAGCCCCCCTTCAATTCCATGTGATCTAACCTTACAGAGCAGTGCACCATATGGAACCTCACTGAAGGCCTTACTGGAATCCATATATACTTCGTATACCACCCTTCCCTTCTCAACGTTGCTAGTCACTTCATCAAAGACCTCCAACACATTTACGAGTCATGATCTCCCATGCACAAAGCCGTGCTGAATATGATGAAAGGCTTTTACCGGAAACATCGATTTTCCTGCTCCTCGGATGCTGCATAACCTGCTCTGCTTTTCCAGAACTATTCTAATCTTACTCCGAATCAAACCCATTCTTTCCAAATACAGGTATATCCAATCTCTCTGAATCTTCTCAAGTAACGTAGCCACTATATTTTAGGTCTACTGGTCTTTAGTTCCCAGGTTTATCTTTGTAGTATTTCTTGATTGTGGGCTCAGCATACGCTACCCTCCAGTCCTCCAGGACCTCACTCGTTGGCCAGTGATGATAGAAAAGAGCCAAGCAGGGCTCACGCAATTTCTTCACTATCCTCCTATCCTCCTGCGGTGTTCCTGATTATAACTGGTCAGGACCAGGAGTTCTTAGAATTGCTGCAAAATCTGAAAAATACGTCAATTTATTTCAGGTACAAACACGAAAGAGTGAGAAAGTGACTCAATGATTGTTAACATAACAAATTAGAAAATATATTAATCATAGGAATTGACTTCAGAAGAATTCCAGATATTGTTAAAAGCTGAGAGTTCTCAGAAATTAACGATCCAGGAAAGGAAGACCACGAAACTGATATGGAAATCAAAAAGAAAACATGCATGCTAACATACAGGAACACAAAGACTCCATCAATCTGCGATCTATATTTCAAAGGAAACAAAACAAAAGCAATGTCAAATGTGAATATTTGCAATCGGGAGAGGAGAGGTTATTGTGGAGAACAGGGAAATGGCCAAGAAAATAACCAATTACTTTGCATCTGTATTCATGGAGGAAGATCCAGAAAATCCCCCAGCAATACCAAGTGATCGTATCGGCCTTCTGGAGCTAAAGACATAAAGTCAATTACTATCAGTAACAAGATAGTACTTGAACATGTAGCAGGATTGAACATTGCTAAGTCTGACGAAACAGATGTACTTCCAATGAAAATGTCAGAAATAAATCACCAATAGAAGTATTAATTGCACTGTCGATGACTGTGTTTTATTTTCCTGCACATTCTACAGAGTCCGGAAACTATTGTGGATAAACGTGATCCAAGCGCTATCGATGAATGGATGGGATCCAAACAGCTACAAAGGGAAAAAAGACATAGTGTGGAGAACTGCAGATCAATTAACTTGACACCTGTAGGGGGAACTGTTCGAATCTATTACACAGGATGACATTTTTGATATTTAAAAATTAACAGCAACAATGGAGAGAATCAGCATGCATTTCTGATAGAGAAATCATACTTGATAAATTTCGGAATTGTTTGAAGTTGTTTCTTACAGAATAGATAATGGGAAACCAGTAGAAGTGGTGTATATTGGATTTTTGGAAGGGTTTCTATGCGAACTCAGTGAGTTCGTAAATGCAATGAATGTGAAGAGTATTTGGAGGAATATATGTAAGTGGAAAGTTAAAGTTTGGTTCGCCTTCATTTAAGGGAGTCAGAACACTGATGTAAAGACATGTTGAAGCAGTTTCACAGCGTGTTGGTGGGACTGTACCTGGAGTATTGTGTGCAGTTTTGGTGACTGAATCTCAGAAAGAATATACTGACCACAGAGGAAGTGCAATGGACCTTCTCCAGATTAATCCCTCAGATGGTGAGATTGCCTGATGAGGAAACTCGGCCTGTGTTATCTAGAGTTTCAAAGAATGAGAGGTGGGTCACAGTGGAATTTAGAAAATTCACAAAACATCTGACAAGTTGGAAATGAACAGAACGCTTCCCTCGCTGTCTATTTCATATTCAAGGCAAATAATGACAGGATCTGGGACAGACCAGTTAAAGCTACAATAAGGAGGAAGTTCTTCACTTGGAGGGGACTGATTAACACAGGGGCATGGAAACCTACTGGCAGACAAGATTAGGGAGAATGTCCTGATATTCTCCAAGTGTCTCCAGCGGAATTGAATAACCAGAGAACAGGTAGGACTCATTAGTGACTTGCTAAGTTGCAACCAAATCAACTTTAGTGGGAAGAGACAGCGGGTGGTGGTAGAACGCTGTTTGTGTGATTGGAGGCTAGTGTCCAATGGTGCACCACAGAGATCAGTGCTGTGTCTCTTATTATTTCTGATTCGGAGGTGTTGGTGTTGGACTGGAGTGGCCAAAGCTAAAAGTTGTATAATATAGTCCAAAAGGTTTATTCGGCGGCATTAGCTTTTGAAGCGCTTATCAAAGCTCACAACCACCTGGTGAAGAAACTGCGCTTCGAAACCTCATGCCTCCGAATAAACCTGTTGGACTCCAAGCTGATGTTTTGTGATTTTAAACCTTATCATAAATGATGCAGCTGTGAATATGGACGAGGGGTGGGGGATGTCAAAAGTAACTTTGTGATTGATACGAAGGTTGGCCGGGTGGTTGACAGTGAAGAAGAAGGCCTTATGTTTCAGGAAGATACGGATGCAATGGTCAGATGGGTGGATCAATGGCAGATGGAATGTAATCCTAATAAATATGAGGTGATGCACTTTGTAAGACGGAACCAGACAGAGGAGGACTCAATGAATTACAGCACTCTACGAAGCTCAGAGGGTGCTTCTCCACACATCTCTGAATGTGACTGGACAGGTTATTGCACAATTTGGGAAAGCATAGGGGGAGCGTAAACACAGCCTTTATACATCGAAGCACAGATTGTAAGAGCTATGCGGAACTTTGTTTAGGCCAAGATGGAATACTGTGTGTAGTTATGGGAGTCACATTACAGGAAGGATGCGATTGTACTGGAGGGGGTGCAGAGGCGATTCACCAGGATGTTCCCTAGGATGGAGTATATCAGTATGGAGAGAGACTGGATAAGCTCAGGTTGTTTACTTTGGAGCAGAGAGGACTGAGGGGTCCGTGAATCAGAAGGATAAGATTACAAGGGACATGTACAGGGTGGATAGACAGCAGTTGTTCGTTTTAGTCAAAGGGCCACACTTTTAAAGTGAAGGGTTTGAGGTTTAGTGAGGATTTGAGGACTGTTTTTCATCCAGAGTGTATTGGGGTCTGGAATGCATTTCTTGAGACGGGAGTTGTCATGGTAACCTCAACACCTTTAGAAAATACATGGTTGTGCAGTTGAAATGCCATAAGATTCACAGCTACGGGTCTTGTGTCGGAAAGTGGGCCTAATGTAGATCGTGCTGTATTTTTGATGGAACAGAGATTGTGTTTCTGTTATTGTATGGATGTGGGAGATCAATCATTGAGTAGCTTAAGATAGGAATTGATGGGTTTCTGAAGAATATCTTATCAAAGTATATAAGAGTGAACTTGTAATATCTTCTGAAAATATGTCAGTGGCAAAATTAAGAGAAAATGTTGCAGAATTCTTACAGTCTGATACCAGATAATTGAGGACAGTGAAATAGCAGAACGACGGAATAAATACTTCAGGTATGCGTTCACAGAAGTAAAAAAAAAACAAAGAAAACTTCCTAGGAATACTAGAGAACTTTAGTCTGGTGAGAATAAGGGAATAGCAACTAAAGTACCAACTAAACAGTTTTAGAGAAAAAAATATTGGACTGAGATTAATGGGCATAAACAAAGTCAACAGCGATTTATGAAATGGGAATCATATTTGAGAAAGTGGCTTTTAGGAAATTTATGGAGAAGGTATCAAGGCAATACTCGTAGAATCTCAGAAAGACTTTTGATACAGCCCCAAGCCTTTTGTGCAAATTCGAATCAAGTGGGACTGGGGCTAATATATAGTCATGGTTTTAGAATGGGAGAGCTGGCCGGAAACAGTAAGTAAGAATAAAACCATGATTTTTGAATGGAAGGCTTAGAGGATATAACAAGGATCGAGATTTTACATCCAGATATTCCCAATACACATCATATCTTTGGTTGTGCGGCTCAAATGCAATATTCCCAAGTCTGCTGACAGTATTAAACGATGTCAGCTTGTGAGTGGATGGGGAGGATGTAAAAAAGACTCCAAGGTGATTGAGACAAGTGGAGAGACTGGGCAAATACGTGGTAGATGGAGAGCAATTGGAGAGATGAGACGTTACGCACTTTGGTGGAAACAATAGAATAGCAGTCTATCATTTGCAAAGGGAGTGGTTGAAAACTGCTGCTCTATAAAGGAAGTTAAGCTGCATTTTTGTTCTATTTCTGCGCAGCCCTCCAAGCCATGTAAGGCAGTGAGTTCTGAAGCCAGAAGTCAATACTGGGAATGGCACTGGCACGCTGACCAGTGTATATAGACCTAGCAAGTGGGGAGCTGTAACATTGAAAACGATCTGTGTCTCCCTGTGCACCAGTCAGTGAAAGTAATATTGCAGGAGCAGAAAGCAGGTAGGCAGATAAATGGTGTATTCACCCTCATTTCAGGGGGATTTGAATACAGGAGTAAGGGTCATTTACTGCAGCTGCACAGGGCCTTATTGGGACCCCATCTCGAACATTATGCAGTATTGTTTGCAGTTTTGGTCTCCTTGCCTAGTAAAGGACAAACCTGACATTGAGAGAGAGCAGTGGGGGATGATCAGACTGATCTCTGGGATGACAGACTTGTTGTGGGACCAGAGGTTTGGGGTGACTAGGCCTGTATTTCATAGGGATTAGGAAAATGAGTGGAGACATCATTGAAATACATCAAACTCTGACAGTGTGAGACAGATTGGAAGCAGGATGATAGTTCACTTTATAGAAAACAGTCAAATCGTATTTAATACACAAGCGTTATCAAAGAACCTCGTGTATATTGAATAGAGGAGGAAACTTGATGGGCCGAAAGCACTACATCTGTTCTCGGTTTATATTTCACAATCTTTAAACATATTATGGGATATGAACATTGTATGGGGAAAACTGCATTGAGGAGATATTCAGCGATGAACTACCATAGGGAAAACTCAATGTATTGAATGATCTCCTCCTTTCCCGATGTTTCTGTGCAGTTGTTGGGAAAGCTCTGTAAATGTTGTCACATGCTCTCAGATGTTAGGAAGGAGGCCTCTGCAGGGTCGACAGGACTGTGTTTCCCATTCCCTTTTCTGATATCGAGGCTGGTGCCAAGTGTTCTGTCAGGTTTTATCCTTTAAGACCTCAGAGCAGTTTGATACAATTGAGTGTCTTACTTGGCCGATTCAGAGACCATTGAAAACGTTTATCCCATGTTTGTGTGTCTGGAGTCACTTTTAGGCCAGACCAAGAAAGCACAGGAGATTCACTTCCTGAAAGTACATTGGGAAAGGAGATCGAAGTTTACAATTAACTTTGGACACAAGATCACTATTACTGACACCAGATTTTAGGTCTCGATATTTTATAAATTATTTTTAAATTCCACCAGCTGCCAGAGCATTATCCTGGTCAGGGTTAGTAATCCAATGATATTTCCACAACAACATCATCTCCACATGGGGAACTATCGGAAACCACACTGACCTGATTATTTCGGTGCTACTTGACAGCTCTGTCAAAAAGAATTCCCACCAATTTGACTGTCGTGATGGGACTTCGAGGAGTTAATTGGTCAGATTGTAATTATTCTCCTCTTCGGGGATTGGACATAGTTGAGTAATTTTCCACATTGGCAGCGAGATGTTAGAGTTGGAGCTGGAATTAAACAGCTTCCCCAGGGACAAGGCTTATTGTGCAGCACAAGTCTTCAGTCCTATTGCAGGAATGGGGTCAGGGCCCATTGCCTCTGTCGTATCTACTGTGTCCAGCTGTTTCTTCATGTCACGTACAGAAAATCGAATTGCTTGAAGACTGGCACCTGTGAGTCTGTGGGCATCATGATGAGTGTGAGTTGGATCATCCACGCAACACCTCTGGCTGAGGGTAGTGCAGACACCACATCCTTGACTTTTTTTTCATTGATTTACAGATAATTAAAATGAGGATAATTGTGGAGTCCTTTCCTCCAGTAAATTGTTTAATAGTCCACCCATATTTATGCTTGGATTTAGCAGGACGACAGAGCTTAGATCCAATCTGTTAGTCTTGGGATCATTTCCCCCTCCCCATCAGAAGTTAATTCTGCTGTTTGGAATGAAACCAGTCAAGTGTGGTCGCTTTAACGGATTGTCAACATGTTTAGGTGCACATGATGCCGATCTTGGCATCAGCCCTGTATTCAGTGACGTAACCTGGTTTCTGATTCGGTAACATTTCCATTTCCATTTTCATATTCTCATTCTGCTGAGGACATCTGCCTGGTGTCACGCCTCTAATTTGTTACTTTAACTCAATCCATTTAAGGTAATAATCTAAATCGTTTCTTTTCCACAATGTCAACTTCTGTATTTGAAGTGAACATGTCTCACTCTGTTTTTCTCCCTGACCATGATTAAAAGCTCTGTAGTGTCAGTGATGTCAGTATTATGCAGTTTCACAGTCAAGGAACTTGTGCACCATGCATTATTGTTCAGTCCCCAGTGTACGGCTCTCCATGTTGGACAGGATGTTTGAGCATCTTTGACATCCTTCTTTGGAAATTATCCAAAAACAGAAATTGCTGAAGAAATTACTGAAAATGTTGCAGTATGTTCTGGAGTGAATGCAGAGTTAAATTATGATCCAGTGACCCTCTGCAAAGTTTCCAGTTTCTACAGAAATATTTATATTTTTATTTCCAGTATCCAGAGTTATTTGTTTCAGTGAAAATTTGTTCTGTGCCTATTCATTCCTGGAGAAACTCAGCAGGTCTGTCAGCATCTGCAGAGAGAGAGAAAAAGCGTTAGCACTTCAAGCCCGGTGTGACACTTCTTCAGAACAGAAAAGGATTGGAAAGTGGGATTTTTAATCCCTTGTCAGAGGTGGGGGATGGGTGACAGGGAAAGGAGTGTGTGGCAAAAATAAACGGGCTTTTAGCACTGGTGAACGAGTGGATGATATAAAATGTGTATAAATTAAGGTGTGAATGGGGGAAAGGGGTTCTCTCTATTGTGTGCAAGATAAAGAAGACACAACCACACAAGGTCATAAGGAGACCAGGAGGGAAAATGTTGACTATGTGGCATTATATAGATCTGGCCATAGATACGTTTTCACTGTCGAGATCATCGCCCCCTTTAGACAAAGGAATACAGGTGTTTGACTTCTTATTGGCACTAGTAAACGTTTCATGCTGCCTTAGTATTGTAATATGGAGAAACACAAATCACCATACGAGGTTTGGGCTGAGTATTGTTTACCTGTCATGTTTAATATTGTTTCAAATTTGCAGTGCTTATCTTTAAATGCTTGTTCTTGTAATTAATATCAGATGGAGTGTAGGAGGTTGGCTGGTGACATTGTAAAAGTTTCTAAAATCATGAGAGATATGGATAGGGTGAATAGCCAAGATCTTCCCAACAGCACCGGGGAGTTCAGCCATAGAAGGCATAGGTTTAAGGTGAAAGAGGGAAGATTTAAAAGGAACGAAGGGGCAACGTTTTTACAGAGAGGGTGGTTGCGTATGGAGTGAGCTGTCAGAGGAAGAGTGGTAGATTCCAGTACAGCTACAAAATTTAAAACTCATTTGGACAAACATATGAATGGAAAACAGTTAGAGGCATATGAGCCAAATAAAAGCAGGTGGGACGAGCTTAATTTGGAAAAGTTGGCCAGCATGGACATTTAGAAAAGCTTCACGCAGTGTCAGAGTGGTTTTATGAAAGGGAAATTATACTTTGCGGTGTAAAATTATGCAAAGTATTTCTGGAGATGCCTGAGAATGTAACAAGCGGATTTGATAAAGAGGATCTGGGAGACACCAGGTTTGCAGAGATTTTCCACAAGGTATTACAAAGTAAAAGTTCTTACACAAGACAGAAGCTCGTAGGATGATGGATAACGTATTATCATGGGATGATGACTGGTTAGCACATAGAAATCGGAGAGTCAGGATTAATAAATCTTCATGATAAAGGTGTATCTGCTGGAGTACCACAGCTGTGAGTCCGATGGCATCAGTTATTTACAATCTATACTGACAGCCTGAAGGAGGGAGTTGAGTGCAACGTACATCCGAGTTTGTGGATGACACCGAGAACCAAAAGACAGGCTAATATTTAATGGAGATGACTTCCAGAAAAGGAACAGTACAAAGAGATTGGAGTCTTCCTGTGTATGAAACATAAAGTCAACATGCTGATGCAGCAAGTAACTAGGTTGGTTCAAAAGACGGGTTCCTGGTATGAAAGGGTTGTGTTATTGAGAATCTCTAAAATGGTGAGGCGATTATTCATTGGGGTTTAAATGAATGAGGAGTGATACTGCTGAAAAATACAAGACACAGAGGGGTTGATGCGGTAGGTGTTGAGAGGTTGTTACCATTCCTGGTTGGAGTCTCGAACTCGACGACATAGATACCGAATATGGAACATCGATTTCAGTCTGAGTGGCAAAATGATGTCTTCTCTCAGAAGGTAGTGAATGTCGGGAATTCCCGAACCCAAAGAGGTGTAGAGGAATACAAAGAGTTGGCAAGAAAGTGGCGGCGTACCCTGGAGTAGATCAGCCATGTTCGTATTAAATGACAGGGCAAGCTTGAGGGGCCAAAAGCCCTACTCTTGTTCTTATTTATTAATTTCACATGTTATGCTTTTAGAAAGTAACTGGTTATTTTCCCGGAAGTTGTGTTGTGCAATACTACAAACATGAGCAGAGAATTTGTTTGTGTTAACCCTGGGTGGGGTATGGGGGCTGTATTCACAGTGAATCTGGGTCTGGGACATGACTTACATCTGGAGCAGAAGTTACAGAGAGGGGAAGCCTGGAAACAGGGATTGGGGGTGAGGGTCACTTCCTGGCCCAGCCTGGATTTTCCAAATACATTTCCAAAACCATACCTAACCATCGGAGTGGCCTCGATCTGTCCCTGTATAGCAATTCCGAAGGGCTGATTGGAACATCTGAACATAGGACAGAGGGACACGAGGGGCCATTCCGCCCTTTGACATTACTCCACCAGTAAATTATGTCATGACTCATCTCACTGTGGTCCCAGCTGCACTTTTCTCTCCATACAGCATTATCCCTGATTCACCTGCCAATCAGCCGAAGCCCGCCTCGATATAATACAAAGATTCAGCCATCCCAAACTCTGGGAAAGAGGATTCCCACTGAATGAATTCCATCTTTGTGATTTTTTTCTCACTCCAGTTGTGACCGAGGATGAAGGGTGTCACCATTGACATTTCTAGTCCCACTCCTCCACTGCTCACAATAAATTTTAAATGTAACCAGGTTGGTGATATGGCCGATGATAAAGGTCTCAGACTGGGTTAGGTTCAGTGATAAGAACAAGTCAGGTAAATTTCTTTAGTCAGCCACAAGTTACTAACAGAACTAACTGAGGAGTATGGTGGATCTGTGGGTGGCACTGCTTCCTCACATCACCAAGGAGCTGGGTTCAATTCCAATCTCGGGCGACCTCTATGTGGAGTTTGAACATTCTCCCAGTGCCTGTGTGGGTTTCCTCTCAGTGCTCCAGGTTCCTGCCACAGTCCAAATATGTGCAGTCTAAAGTGGTTGTCCATAGTGCCCAGGGATGTGTAGGTCAGGTGGGTTAGTTATGGGAAATGCAGGGTTACATGGATAAGGTGGGGGGGGGGGGGGGGTGGGGAGGCGGGGGGGGGGGGGCACGTCCAGGTGGGATGCTGTTTGGTGGATCAGTGCAGACTTAATGGACGGAATGTTCTGCCTCCACACTGTAAAGGTTCTATGACAATGACAACAAATTTGGACTATACACCCAGCGGGTATATACCTAATCCACTTTCCTCAATGTCTTGTATGTTTCATTCTCATTCCAGGAGTAACCTGTTAAAACCTTCATAGTATAAGCCCTTCACCCCAGGAATACGTGAAATGAAACATCTCTGAACTGCTTTCAATGTAATTATATACTTTCTCAGATAAGGAGACACAAAAAAACTAATCTCACACTCAGATCATAATGTTTATATTTGTTTTCTCAAAGTGCTGAGAGTCTTTGGAACTCTCTTCCCCACAGAGCATTGGAGGCAGAAATATTGAATATTGTTGAGACACCGACAGAAGGTTCATGAATAACAACAGAGTCAAGGATTATCGAGGAATGGGCAGCAATTTGCAGCGTAGGGAAATGTAGACAGTGGTATCAAAGTACACGGATCCAGAACATCCAGGAATATAATGCAAAATGAAATGATAATATCGATAAAATGTTAAGGGGAATACAAGATGGCACCGATCCAGAAGGTCTGCTTTGCTGGGCTCTGCATCACAGCACGGGCAAAGTGGTTCTCTAACCCAACCATCCCAGTCATTTACTTAAAATTCAACACTAAAAGAGCCACAGAATCTTTACTAATCCCGTTTTGTCAAGTGGAAATGACAAAGCATGGGAAAGGATCGAGTAAGTCCCAACACGCGGGGGACCCGTCAGAAGCATCGAGCATTGTTGAGGCTGTAGCTGCAACCCACTCTGCTCGTTCAATCGACCCAGTTACTCAGTTACTCACCAGGCCTTGGTCACTGAGTTCACCAAGTTATGTGAAATGATTGAAGCCATGATTGAATAAGGGTTCAGAAGTGGCTCGAGACGCTCTCAACCGTGCTCCAAAAACATGAGCAGCAGGTAAGGTGAATTGGCCATGCTAAGTTGCCCGCAGTGTTAGGAATAAATGTAGGGGAATGGGTTTGGGGTGGGTTGCGCTTTGGCGGGTCGGTGTGGACTTGTTGGGCCGAAGGACCTGTTTCCACACTGTAAAAAATCTAAAAAAAAGCTTGACTGCCTTGGAAACAGAACAGACGACGTCAAGGGCCGAACTGCAGCGACAGAGACCGCGATCAATTCCTCCCAGGAGAGGATCTTTGCCTTTGAAAACCAGGTCCAAATCTTAACTGAACATGACGACGACCTCGAGAACAGAGGAGGATGAAGAATGTTCACATCATCGGTTTGCTGGACCGGACGGAAGGTGGTCAACCAATTAGTTTATTGAGAACTGGCTGCTGTGATTCCTACACTACAAAACAGAAAAGGGACAGGTGAAGACTGAGACAGTTCGTCGGGTTATGGTGCGCAGGTCAGACTCAGACCAGCGCCTTCGCCCTGTCCTTGTGCGGTAACATAGTTATGGGGATAAACAAAGACTGATGGAATTTCCGGAACATAGGGGACAGATCCGATTGCTTTTATTCACGAGGGCTCCAGTATTATGTTCTTTCAGGACTACTCAACGGTGTTGATTCAGGGAAGAAAATCTTTTGATTGCATCAAGAGAAGAGTAAGGGAACTCTGGATTCAGTATTCCTTACAGTAGCCAGCGGTGTTCCGTATTGCTTTCAATGGATCAATACACTCATCTGACTCTCCAGAGAAAGTGAAAACTTTGTGGACATTTTAAAGTAAGATGGATGTTTGGATAATCATGTTTCTCTCAAAGGAATTTTCTTGGAATTTTCTGTGTTAACTTATAGTCGGGGATGGGTAGAGTACTCACTTTTAACTTCTTCATTAGTATTACTACTCTTTTTTTCTTTACTTGCTTGTGTCTGGAGTGCGGCTCAAGCTGGAGCGGGTTACAAAGGTACTTGTGATGATTAAGTACCGACCAAAGGGCAGTTGAAGCCCGATTTTTGTTGTTAATTGCCCTGAATGTCATATTAGCAGCGGGCAGAAGATAACGTTTTGTGATATGGAACCGTCCCCACTGGGCGAGCGTGGGGTAAATTGCCTATCGAATGTCATTGACACTTTGGATTTTGTTTCGTTTTTTGTTTTTTTTTATGAGTTTAGTTTTGGAAAGTTTTGAGAGCTTGTTAGTTGTAGTAGTCTTTGTTCGTTTTGTTTTAAGCTCTATGAGTCTTTTCTCATTCATGATCAGTGATGTGTAATTCGAGTTCTTCCTCTCTAGAGCTCAAATGTTGCTACAACGTGTGATGGATAATGATGTTCTTAAATGGTGTACCTGGAACAAAAAGCGGAGCCATCGTCCTCTCAAGAGGGAAAATGTACTTTCTAGTCTTAGCAAGGAGAGGATGGATGTAGTCCTATTGCAGGAGATGCACCTTGATGACAAGGAACATTTGACATTACAGCAGGGTGGGTTTGGTCTGGTTTATTTCTCGTTTTTTAATAGTAGGAGTAGGGGAGAAGTCCTACTAGATAAGAAGAATCTTCCAGTTAAATTACTAGATTATATTAGACAGTCACAGGAGGATCATAATCCCGAAATCCTTGAACAATTGGGAAGAATACAGTATTTTGAATGTTTATTGCCTCCTGGCGCATCCTCTTAAAACCATGGTAGATGTATTTTCCAAATTAAGTTATCTTGCCTCGTGGCACATTATTCTAGACGGCTTCAACTGTCTTACGTACCCCACAATGGACAGAATGTCAAAGGTCCCCCAATAACCTCGTTATAATGTAAGCAATTCGTGTATTTGTGTGCAAACCTGGAGCTGGTGAATGTCTGGAGGCAGATCTATCTCACAAGTAGGGATTTTATTTTCTTCTTTAACCCGCAGAAATGGCACACGAGGGTTGATATCATCCCCATCCCAGATGCAATCTTAGATTCGGTGGCATCATGCACAATTGGAAATAATACCATTCTGAACATGAAGCAGTCTACTTATTGATAACGATTAAGGGCAATATAACAGATTCGAGACCCTTTATTCTTCAAGCTAGTTAATTCATTAAGTATTTCTGCAATGAATTCAGATCTTTCTTAGCCATTAATTCAGATTCAACCAATAAGACATCCATTCTATGGGAAATTGCTAAGGCTTATGCCGAGGGAATAATTATTCACGAGGATGCAGCAGATGGGGGAGCACGAACGCTTGTTTGAGGCACAGCTGAGGGCAGCCAAGAGGGCATACTGTGATTGACCCTCAGTGGCTAAGCTGCAGAGGATCACAATGCTTGAGTCTACAGTGAATTCCACGCTCAGACAAAGAGCCAAGAAGGAACTTAGGTTTGCAAAACAAAGGCTGTTTGAACATGGTGATAATCCAGGAAAGTATTTAGCCTAATTTGCCAGGAAAACGAGCGCCCCTCTCAAGCCATTATCTTATTTAGGGAAGGTACTGGGATCCTTACCTTCGATTCCAAAAAGACTAATGCAGCCTGTATGAGATTTTTCTCCGAATTATTTCAGACTGAACATTGTGAAGATGGATGTATTAAGATGGAGTCATTTTTCAAGAACCTGGGTCTTCAAGGATTAACCCTGAATAGGTGTTGTGTCTTAATGCACTATTGTCAGCGCAGGAGGGTGTGAAGCAGTTTCAGAATGTAAAGGCGCATGTTCCTGACGGATTTCCTAGAGAATTTTATAAATAATTTATAAACTTATTGTCAGCGCTGATATTTAATGCGTTCTGTCACTCATACAATCACAAACCCCTCCCTCCATCCTTAAGAGGGGCTCATATCTCTCTGATGCTTAAGAAAGGAAGACCCAGGAAGATTGTGCTTCTTAGACACTAATCTCACTTTTAAATGTTGGTTTCAAAATCCATTCTGAGATCCGCGCATTAAGGTGGAAACTTTGCTGCTTTCTATTGCCAAAGAGGACCAAACATGCTTTATAAAGGGCCACAGATCTTCCTAGAATGTTAAGAATTTACTCAATATGATCCAAGAGTTTCAACAACAATCTGTCCAGGGATTATTGATCTCTTTAGATGAGAGAAGGCATTTGATTGGGTTCAGTGGCCGGATCTTAGATTAGAGTAATTACAGTGTGGAAACAGGCCCTTCAGCCCAACAAGTCCACACCGACTCGCCGAAGCGTATCCCACCCAGACCCATTCGCCTACATTTACCCCTTCACCTAACACTAAGGGCAATTTAGCATGGCCAATTCACCTAACCTGCACATCTTTGGATTGTGAGAGGAAACCAGAGCACCCGAAGGAAACCCACGCAGACACGGGGAGAATGTGCAAACTCCACACAGAGAGTTGCCTCAGGCAGGAATTGAACCCGGGTCTCAGGCGCTGTGAAGCAGCAGTGCTAACCACCGTGCCGCCATCTCTTCTGTACATTAGAACGGTTTGGTCTACGCAAAGTTTTTATCAAGTTGGTGAGGGTTCTTTACAGCGATCCTCTGGCTGCGGTTCTCACTAATGGTGTGGCCACCCAGTAATATTAATATTTTTCCAGGCAGCCGACAAGGTTGACACCTTTCACCATTGTTGTTTACGTAGGTGATTGAGCCACTGGCGGAGGCCATCCTTAGGGATGCCAACATATCTGCCCCAGAGGTGGGATTGAAGTCTCGAAAGATTACATTGTATGCAGATTAGGGTGTTATGTTTTTTGTCAATCCCGTAATTTCGTTAGTTCATGTGATGCAATGCATTAATTTGCTTGTTGCCTTTCCGGGCGATAAGATTAATTTTACAAAGTTGGAGGCCATGCCTATGGGAAGACTTAGGGAAATACCTGATACTGAGGGCAAATCCTGGATTCCTTTTAAATGGTCACGGGGGTGCTTTCCCTATTTCAGTATATTCATTACATCTGCCTTTGACCATTTATTTAACGTGAACCTGTCCATTTGTTTGACAAAATTAAATAAGACCTTCAAAGATGGGAGGCAAATCCAATATCCTGGCTAGGACGGATAGCTGTTATTATAATGAATGTCCTTCCTCATTTCCTACCCCCCGTGTGAATGCTTTCTTTGATGTTTCCCAGACAGATATTTAGGAAACATAATGGCTGGTTTAGCTCTTTTATTTGGCACCATAAGCGATTATTTATCAAGCTAACAAAATTGCAACTGCCCCACAGATTGTGGGGAGTAGATCTCCCGATTAAAAGCAATCAATTAAGTTCTTTTATTGTCCTATGTTAGTGCCTGGGCCGCTGATGACTCGGCGTCAATACGACTGGACATTGAGCCCTCTCAGATAAAGTGAACCCTTATTAGTCTGTTGTTCTTCGATAAAATGACAACATTTATGGAGTATTGTCAAAAACTAATGATTATCAATACTGTTAAAACTTGAAGGACCATATGTCAGATCAAGGGCAATACAGCCAAAACCATGTTTCTTCCCCTTTTAATTGGTATACCAGGTTGTCAACCGGTGATAATGGATTCCAGGTTTAAACTGTGGGCAGCGAGGGGGGTACATTGCTTGGGTGATCTAGAATTAATATAATCCCTACAGTATGGATACAAACCTTTGGGCCCAGCAAGTACACTTCAACCCTCTGAAGAGTAACCCACCCAGACCAATTCCCCTACCATCTTATATTTATCCTGACTAATGTCTGAACTTACAGATCCTGGAACACTATGAGCGATTAATCAATGGCCAATTAATCTAACCTGCACATCTTTGTAACTGTGGGAGGAAACCTACGCAGACTCAGTTGAGAACATACTAACTCCACACAGCCAGTCACCCAAGACTGGAACCAAACCCGTGACCATGGTGCGGTGAGCCAGTATGCAAACCACTGAGCTATCACGTGTTACTTGAGGGAAAAACAATGATATCATTTGATAAAATAACTCGTAAGTATGGACTATCTAGTAGAGACTTCTTCTGTTTTGTTTTCCAGATTAGAGATTTGATTTTAAAAAGACGCACACTTTTAACAGACTCTTACAGATCCGATACAGAGAAGTGGGTGCTTATTGCTAAGGATATACTCTTTGTCAGTACCCTTTTGCACTTGTTGGAGAGTGTCCCCTCAGACAAGACTGTGCAGCTTCGTGATGTCTGTGCGAGAGAGTTGTGGGGGCGGGGTTTCGATCTCTTTGGAGACATGGGAGGATATTTGTGAAAATGCTCGAAGGACTTTGATCTGTAATAGGACCCATTCCATGCAGTTGAAAATTCTTCATAGGGTCTATCTGACATCAGATTTTCTCTCAAAATTCAATGTGGGATTATCTTCAGCTTGTCCTAAATGCAGAATGACAACTGGCACTATTACTCATTGCATGTGGTCCTGCTGCAGGCTTTGTATATATTGGATCACTGTGTTAGGTGTGGTAGAGTGGGTCTTGGGGACCGAATTGGAGATGGACCCGGTTTCTCTTTACCTGTGCCTGCCAGAGTATCTTACGCACGTGCACATGGGAAAAAAATATATCCTTACTTTCTGAGCTGGGAAAAAAATATCCTGTTGTGTTGGATGTCTGAAACTCCCAGGCCCTGTTGGGTCTTTGTAAGCTCATCATGGAGAATATCCCTTTGGACTTTCTCACCAGTAGGGTGAACCAAAAAATAAAGATTAACATAAGTCATAGAGATGTACAGTATGGAAACAGACCCTTCGATCCAACTCACCCGGCCCATAACACACCAAACCCTTCCTATTCATATACCCATACAAATGCCTCTTAAATGTTGCACTTTTACCAGCCTCCCCACTTCACCTGGCAGCTCATTCCACACACGTGCCTCCCTTTGTGTGAAGTAGTTGCCCCGTTGATGTCTTATATATCTTTCCCCTCTCACCCTAAAACTATGCCATCCAATTCTGGACTCCCTGACACCAGGGAAAAGACTTTACCCTTTTACCCTATCCATGCCCCTTACAATTTTGAAAACCTCTATAATGTCATCCCTCAGCATCCAATGCTCCAGCGAAAACAGCACCAGCCTATTCAGCCTCTCTCTATAGTTCAAATCCTCCAACCCTGGCAACATCGTTGTAAATCTTTTCTGAACCCTTTCAAGTTTCACAACATCTTTCGGATAGGATGGAGACCAGAATTGCACACAATATTCCAACAGTGGTCTAACCAATGTCCTGTACAGCTGCAACATGATCTTTCAACTCCTGCAATCAATACTCTGACCAATAAAGGAAAGCATATCAAACGCCTTCTTCACTCTCCTATCTACCTGCGACTCCACTTTCAAGGAGCTATGAACCTGCACTCCATGGTCTCTTTGTTCAGCAACATTCCCTCGGACCTTACGATTAAGTGTATATGTCCTGCTAAGATTTGCTTTCCCAAAATACAGCATCTCGCATTTATCTGAATTAAACTCCATCTGCCACTTCTCATCCCATTGGCCCATCTGATCAAGATCCTGTTGCAATCTGAGGTGACCCCTTCGCTGTCCACTACACCTCCAATTTTTGTGTCATCTGCAAACTTACTAACTGTACCTCTTATGCTCGCATCCAAATCATTCATGTCAATGACAAAAAGGAGTGAATCCAGCACCGATCCTTGTGGCACTGCACTGGTCACAGGCCTCCAGTCTGAAAAACAACCCTCCACCACCACCCTTTGTCTTCTACCTTTGAGCCAGTTCTGTATCCAAATGGCTACTTCGGCCTGTATTCCATGAGATCTAACGTTGCTGATCAGCCTCCCATGGGGAACCGTGTCGAAACCCTTATTGAAGTCCATATAGATCACATCTACACCTCTGCCCTCGTCAATCCTCTTTGATACTTCCTCAAAAAAACTCCATCAAGTTTGTCAGACATGATTTCCCACGCACAACGCCATGTTGACTATCCCTAATCAGTCCTTGCAGTTCCAAATACATGCACATCCTGTCCGTCACGATTCCCTTCAACAACTTGCCCACCACCAACGTCAGGCTCACTGGTCTATAGTTCCCTGGCTTGTCCTTACCACTCTTCGTAAACAGTGGCACCACATTAGCCAACATCCAGTCTTCCGGCACCTCACCAGTGACTATCGATGATACAAATATCTCAGCAAGAGGCCCAGAAATCACTTCTCTAGCTTCCCACAGAGTTCTAGGGTACACCTGATCAGGTCCTGGGGAGTTATCCACCTTTCCCCGTTTTAAACGTCTAGCACTTCCTCCTCTGTAATATGGACAGTTTGCAAGGTGTCACCATCTATTTCTCTACATGCTATATCTTCCATATCCTTTTCCACGTTAAATACTGATGCAAGATACTCGTTTCGTACCTCCCCCATACTTCCTGTGCCAGGAAACATATTCTGTTGTGTTGGATGTCTGAAAACCCCCCCGGGTCTGTTGGGTGGTCATAAGCTTGTCATGGAGAATATCCCTTTGGACTTTCCCACCAGTATGGTGCACCAAAAAGCAGAGATTTATATAAGATATGGCAGCCCTTTTTGGATTAACGCGATGCAGGCTTGTCTGCCACTCTAAAATGGGCTTTTATATAGCCATGACGATATTGTCTAATGAATCTAATATGAAGAATTGTGAACGTATGAATGTGTATCAGTTAATGCCCTCGAAGAACAATAGCTATCGTTTTGTTATTCTGAGCCATATTATTTATTTATTATTTCTTGACTATTTTTGTTTTTCTTCTGTCTGTTAAGAGACTTTAACTTGTTTTGTATGCACATGCATATAGGTGTAATTTTGTTCAGTTATTTGAGCAGTTTTGTTATTGGTTTAATATAATAATAAAAATCTATATTTCAGTCAAAATTTTGTGAAAAAAATTAAAATTTTAACATTGACAGAATAGAGTCTCAAATAACTCTCATTAGAGAGACCACTCAAGGTGGTTTACGTTGAAGGTCACCACACGGGTGATGGGGTGAGGTTGAGAGAGCATCAACTTCATGGTAACCTCTGTCAGTGTGGGGAATTGAACCTGCGCTGGTGACCTCCCTCTGCATCACAAACCAACCATCCAGCCAACTGAGTGGTAGACTGTGTAACTGTCACACACAGAATCAGTCACAGACAAAGGGCAAGAGAAACATTCATGACAAGGAAAAAGGTATATTTGAGATAACGGTCATGATAACGGCTGAGGATAAAAACGGTCTCAGTTAGAAATTGTATTTTATGTTGAGACAAGTGTTTGGAAGATGCCTTTGGCTGAATACAATTAGCTGAGACAAGTGAAATAACCAGAATGACTAATTGTGATTGGATATCGATAACCATTAAATAAGTGCATGATTTTGATGGGTCTGTGGAAAGCATGCTGACTATTGTATGAATTTATAAAGCAGATGAAATATATTGGTAGGAGAGTCCGTCCCCATGGGAAATGCCTTCGGAACACATGCTAGAAGAAACACGGGGTAAAACGTGTCTGATAATCGTCTGCTCGTTAACAGGAAGCTGGAGGTTGAATGACTGAAAGTTCCTGTAATATGGAGCTGAGAAAATCATCAGATCACCCCTAAATGTATTGAATGTTGGAGCATGTTTGAAGTACTGAATGGCCTCATGATGGATTTTATTTGCATGTGATTTGAAAAACGTACATCTCTACTCCATCCTCTTACGTGTTACACATTAGGGCACTGCCACTTTACTGAAACTGGGAATAAGTTGGAACATTATCTGGAACATTGCATAATTGGCATTCTCCAGAATATTCTATAACTGTGTGGGGGGCATTAGAAATGCAAGAGAGAAACAGAGGGAAGGTGCTGTATGCAATTATTAAATTACTTACAGTGTGGAAACAGGCCCATCAGCCCAACAAGTCCACATCGACCCGCCGAAGCGCACCCACCCAGACCCATTCCCTCCTGCACCTAACACTATGGGCAATTTAGCGTGGCCCATTCATGTAACCTGCACAATTTTGGACTGTGGGAGGAAACCGGAGCACCCGGAGGAAACACACGCAGTCATGGGGAGGATGTACAAACTCCACATAATCAGTCGCCTGAGGCGGGGATTCAACCGGGGTCTCTGGCGTTGTGAGGCAGCAGTGCTAACCACTGTGCCACCATGCCGCCCACGGTGCCCGTGCAGTAGTGAGAGTGGTAGAGCATGAGACCTGTTCGGGTGCCGGTGCTATAACAGATCTACAGTGAGTGTGAGGGAGCAGAGAGAATACAGTGACACTTATCTTGATAGAGGGGGGAAGGTTATTGATGCTTGTCCTTTTTTGCTGGACATTTCTTCAGGCCCCAGGGGTCTGAGGTGGGTTGTGAGCTCAGAACATGCTCGGTAGGTCTGGTGGTGTGATCCCTCTGTGAAGAGAATGGTCCTCCTCTGTACTAGCCCATCCACCAGGATCTCTATGATCCTGTCAAGAAACCGTGGTGTAATTGCCCCTTATCTGCCATGCTCGTGGTAAACTGTGCAGGGCAGCTCCAAACTGAGAAAGCTCAACCGTGTGCCCATTGGCCTTTTAAAGATGGTCCCAGTATCAGGGGTCACGGAATATTCAGGGGCATCCGGGCGATGGTGAGTACCTCCAGTCATGATGAGTGGGAGAATCGGGCTAGCATTGTATGAGAGGGACACCATGGAGTGGGGTGGGTATTTAATGAGATGAGTTTGGTAAGATAGCACCAGGAAACTAGTTCAGCCTCGTGCAGACAACCCCTCTGTCACACTCAATGAAAATGTCACTGAGACAGTTTTTTGTTAGATTCAGCCCAGTGAGGCGAAGACTCTGCTGTCCTCACTCACTGTTACAAAGCTGCAGAACAAATGCTCATCCAAAACTCTCCATCGCCTCAACTCACAGCAATATCCCTTTCCCTTATTATTCTTCATAATACTGACCCGTGTTGCATGATACTATCGAACAGTCTTTATTTCAGCATTCTGAAACCTGTGAACATATCTTTCCATGACATTTTTTCTCAGTCTCCCCCACTCTGTCTCCTCTCCAAAACACACTCATGTACAGTCATACTGCATGAGACTGCCAGTATGACTGACCATTTGGCCCAGCTGGTCCATGCCAACCAAAGTGTCCATCCACACTCACCCCATTTCCTGCCCGTGCTCTGTGTTCCTCTAATCCTTTCCTATCTGTGTATTTGTCCAAATGCCTTTTCAATGTTGTTACTATACCCACCTCAATCACTTCCATTGGCAGCTCAGTCCATATGCGTACCATACTCTGTGTAAAAGAAGTTGCCCCTCAGGTTCCTTTTTAATATATTTTTTCCTTTCGAAACATTAATGGATGTCGTCTAGTCCTCGATTGCCCAACCCTGGGAAAAAAATTGAAGTATTCACCCCATGCACACCTCTCATGATTTTATAAGAGTTACACTTCAAAAATAACCCTTCCGTTTCCTTCGAAATGCAAGACGTCACACTTATCTTTCTTAAACATTATTTGCTCTTTCTCAGCCCACTTCCCCAGCTGATCAAGGAACTGCTGCAATTTCTGATAATATTCCTCACTTTAAATGATGCCTCCTAATTTAGTGTCGTCTGCAAACCTACTAACGTTGCGTTGTGCACTCTGGTCCAAATCATTGATATAGAAAACAAACAGCAATGGGCCCAGGACCGACCACTGAGGCACTCCACTAGTTAAAGGCCTCCAGTCCGACAAGCATACCTCCACCATAGACGTTTTCTTCATAACGTCAAGCTAATTGTGTCGCCAATTTGCCTGTTTACATTGGAGTCCATGCAACTAACCTTCCAGAGTGGCCTACCATGCGGAACCTTATCAAACACCTGACTGAAATCCATATAGATTGAAATCCATCCTGCCCTTGTCAACCTTCCTGGTCACTTCCTCAAAAACTCTAACAAAATTGTAAGGCATGATCTGGCACGCACAAAGCTACACTGACTGCTCTAAGTCAAATTCTGTCTTTCCAAATGCATGCATATATTATATCTCAGAACCTTCTCAAGCGGTTTACCGAAAACAGATGTGAAGCTTACTGGTCTATATTTCTCGGGCTTTTCTTTGCAGCCCTTCTTGAATAAAGGCACATTTGTTACCGCTCAGTCTTCCGGTGTCCTTGGCCCCTGAACTGTTTTCTCTCGCCTCTTGCAGTGCTCTTAGATATATCTGGTCAGGACCAAGAGATTAATCTGACTTTATGCATTCTAATATGTCCATCAGCACCTCTACTGTGATATGGACTGTACCAAGATAAGACAATTAACCTCCCAAAAGTTGCAGGTCTCCATGTCTTTCTTAATGGCAAACACAGAAGGGGAATTGAGGAACTCTGGCATCTTTTGAGGTTTTACACATGCATACCCATTATGGATTTTAAGACGTCCTATTCTCTCCCTGTTTGTTCGTTTTCTTTCCTATACTGAATTTGGATTCACATTAATCTGCTCAGCCAAGGTTATCTCATACCCCCTTTCCGCCTTACTGATTTCCTTCTTCACTAAACTCCTGTATCCCCTGTGTACCTCCAGGGATTCCCTTGGTCCCAGCTGCCTGTACCTGAACCATGCCTCCTATTTTTTCTGGTCATAGCCTCAATATCTCTTGTCATCCAGAATTCTCTCTTCCAGCCTCACTTTCCCTTCACCCTCACACGAACATATAGACCTTGAACTTGAGCTATCTCACTTTTGAAGCCCTCCCACTTGCCCGGGATACTTTTACTTGGAAACAAGCTACTCCAATCATCCCCTGCAATCCCCTGTCTAATTCCAACAAAATACGCCTTGCCCCAACTTAGAACTTGAATCCGTGGACCAGTTTTGTCCCTACCATAACTATTTTAAAATTAATACAGTTCTAGTAACTTTTCCCAAAACGCTCCCCCACTTTACCTCCGTCACCTATCCTACCTTATTTCCCAAAAGTAGGTTGAGTTTCTCCCTTCCCCAGTAGGATCCTCGATGTATTGATTGTGGAAACGTTCCTGAACACACTTAACAAATTACGTTCCATGTAAGTTCTTAACCATCTGGAAGTCCCAGTCGATGTTAGGAAAATTAAAATCACCTATAATGACAACCCTATTGCTCTTGCAAGTCTCGACAGTCTCCCTGCATATTTGTTCCTCTAATTCCCATTGATTATTTGGAGACTTATGGTGCAACCACTATAACAACAACACCCCCCTCTTACTTCTTTGCACCGTTCACAAAGTCTCATTGGATATTATCTCAGATATTTCATCTTTAAATACTAGAGTGATATGTGCCTTAATCAGAGCTATTGGTATTTAAATTGTTTCCATTTACATCTCTTCCTCGCAGTGAATTTCACATTCGCAGCATATCTTGTCAAGGCACAGTGGAGATATGGAGCTGTAAATGGATGGGAACTGCACATCCTGTCACTTCCAGCATTGGTTACATTTTCCCCACACTGGGAAGTGATCTAACACAGTGTTACCAAACAATGAAACAGCCTGGGTTTATATATGCCCGCGGACTGCACAGCTCCCTACATTTATTCCAGGATTATAGATCAAGCATTGGTGTGGGCTGCACAGAGTTTCACTCTGGGCATTGCTGGGTTACATACAGCTGTACACTAGCTGGATTTACACAGTGCTCCATCCTGAAAGTATAATGGATGGGCTGGTTAGTTGATTTGGATTGTGAATGTTAGAGAACTAAACATCTGACAATTCCTTTATTTTGTGTTTTCATTCTTGTGATGGGACCCTTCAAATCCTGACTCATCCTGTTAGAGCCATCATTCCGGATGAGTCATGGTGAGTGTTGTTGCAGCATCTGAATCTGCAACATGACCAATAAATGGAGCAGAGGCTGCAGAAAGGGGAGTCTCCGTAAAATTGAATGAGGGAATCACAATCAGATCAGACGTGGGTCGTTGTGAATGGTGGATCAGGATAGAATGGACCACTAATGCAACTTATTCATATACTTGGAAGGAGAGTTTATTTGTTCCAAGCAAACTCCCCTTCTCTCCCAGTGTCCCATACCGGTGGGGTGTGAGTCACCCTCCTGCTGTCCTTGGAAAACAGGATGCTGGGGCATCACTAACCTCCAGATTTCGCTGTGCCCCAGTTTCGAGCTCTGAGTGAATCCCTCCTGTTCCTGTGTCCCAATCTTGAGCAGTTGAGTGATAGCCTCCTGATCCAAGGTTTGCGAAAGTAGATGTCCTCCTCCTGCCACTGACTGACAGGCTCCAATAGCTCTGTGCTCATCTGCTGCTCCTCGGGAATGGAATTGTGGGACTGAATGGCTTCTTCACATTCCTTACAGCTTCTCTTGACTAAAAGTCTTTCTCCTGTTTCTGTAAAACACCATCAAAATCTGAATGATCTCAATTGTACTCCCAGCAATTGAGCAAACAAGCTGACTGACAGAATTCAGAAGCTGAATAGACTCCTCCTGTTCCTATGTTATACACTCAAGAGGCAATAGAGTCTCAGAGATGTACAGGACGGAAAAATACCTTTCGGTCTGATCGTCCATACCGACCAAATATCCTAAATAAATCTCGTCTCCCTTACCACCACTTGGCCCATCTCCCTCGAAACACTCCGCATGCATGTATCGGTCCAAATGCACCCATCTCCAGATTCTCCAAGACCGTGTTAGGGAACTGGAGTTGGAGTTGGATGAACTTAGGATCATTCGGGAGGCAGAGGGGGTCATAGATCGGAGCTTTAGGGAAGTAGTAACTCCAAAGATTGCAGATAGATGGGTGACAGTGAGGGGGACTGGGAGGAAGCAGCCAGTGCTTGGACCCCCTGTGGCCGTTCCCCTCAAGAACAAGTAGACCGTTTTGGATACTTGTGGGGGGGACGACTTACCAGGGATAAGCAATGGGGTTCAGGCCTCTAGCACGGAGCCTGTCCCCGTTGCTCAGAAGGGAAGGGTGAAGAAGAGCAGAGCAATAGTTATTGGGGACTCGATAGTTCGGGGCACAGATAGGCGGTTTTGTGGGGGCGAGAGAGACTCACGTTTGGTATGTTGCCTCCCGGGTGCAAGGGTACGTGACGTCTCTGATCATGTTTTCCGGGTCTTGAAGGAGGAGGCGGAGCAGCCCGAAGTCGTGGTCCACATTGGAACCAATGACATAGGTAGGAAGAGGGTTGAGGATGTTAGGCAGGCTTTCAGGGAGCAAGGTTGGAAGCTCAGAGTTAGAACAAACAAAGTTGTTGTCTTTGGCTTGTTACCCGTGCCACGTGATAGAGAGTCGAGGAATAGGGAGAGAGAACAGTTAAATGTGTGGCTTCAGGGATAGTGCAGGAAGGAGGGATTCCGGTATCTGGATAACTGGGGTTCTTTCTGGGGAAGGTGGGACCTCTATAAATAGGATGGTCTACCCCTGAACCTGAGGGACACCAGGTTCCTTGGGGGGAGGTTTGCTAGTGCTCTTTGGGGGGGTTTACACAAACTCTGCAGGGGCATGGGAACCTAAACTGTAGCTTTAGGGTGCAGGACCTGGAGTGTAGGGAGGTTAGGAACATGGCATCAATCTCAAAGGAGGGTGCCTGTAGACAGGAAAGTGGCTTGAAGTGTGTATACTTCAATGCAAGAAGTATACGAAATAAGGTAGGTGAACGTGCAGCGTGGGTTGGTACCTGGGATTTCGATGTCGTGGCTATTACGGAGACATGGGTAGAACAGGGACAAGATTGGCTGTTGCAGGTTCCAGGGATTAAATGTTTTAGTCGGGTCAGAGGTGGGGGTAAAAGAGGGGGAGGTGTGGCATTGCTTGTCAAAGATAGTATTACAGCGGTGGAAAGGACGATGGATGAAGACTCGCCATCTGAGGTAGTTTGAGCTGAGGTTAGGAATAGGAAAGGTGAGGTCACCATGTTAGGAGTTTTCTACAGGCCTCCTAATAGTCCTAGAAACGTAGAAGAAAGGATTGCGAGGATGATTCAAGAGAAGAGTGAAAGTAATAGGGTGGTTATTATGGGGGACTTTAACTTTCCAAATATTGACTGGGAAAGCTATAGCTCGAGTTCGTTACATGGGTCGGTGTTTGTCCAATGTGTGCAGGAGGGTTTCCTGACACAATATGTAGACAGGCCAACAAGAGGTGAGGCCATACTGGATTTGGTTCTGGGTAACGAACCAGGCCAGGTGTTAGAATCCGAGGTAGGTGAGCACTTTGGGGACAGTGACCACAATTCGGTGACTTTTACTCTAGTGATGGAGAGGGATAAGTGTGCACTGCAGGGCAAGAGTTATAGCTGGGGGCAGGGAAATTATGATGCGGTGAGGCACGACTTAGGATGCATGGCTTGGAAAAGTAGGCTTCAAGGGAAGGGCGCAATTGATATGTGGAGCTTGTTCAAGGAGCAACTATTTCCTTGATAAGTATGTACCTGTCAGCCAGGGAGGAAAGGGTTTTGTGAGGGGGCCGTGGTTTAATAAGGAATTGGAATCCCTTGTTAAAGAGAAGAGGGCGGCCTATGTAAAGATGAGGCGTGAAGGTTCAATTGGGGCGATTGAGAGTTATAAGGTAGCCAGGAAGGATCGGAAGAGAGAGCTAAGAGCAGCAAGGAGGGGACATGAAACGTCCTTAGTTGGTAGGATTAGGGAAAAACCTAAGGCTTTCTATAGGTATGTCAGGAAGAAAAGAATGACTAGGGTAGGAATAGGTCCAGTCAAGGATAGTATTGGGAAGTTGCATGTGGGGACTGAAGAGATTGGGGAAACACTGAATGAATACTTTTCGTCAGTATTCACTCAGGAACAGGACACTTTTGCCGATGTGAATACTGAGTCACAATTAATAAGAATGGATGGCTTTGAGGTATGTAGGGAAGAGGTGTTGGAAATTCTGGAAAGGTTGAAAATAGATAAGTCCCCTGAGCCTGATGGCATTTATCCTAGGATTCTCTGGGAAGCAAGGGGGGAGATTGCAGAGCCATTGGCCTTGATTTTTATGTCCTCGTTGTCTACAGGAATAGTGCCAGAAGACTGGAGGATAGCAAATGTGGTTCCCTTGTTCAAGAAGGGGAGTAGGGATAACCCTAGTAACTATAGGCTGGTGAGTCTCACTTCTGTTGTGGGCAAAGTCTTAGAGAGAATTGTAAGGGATAGGATTTATGAACATCTGGATAGGAATAATGTGATCAAGGATAGTCAGCATGGTTTTGTGAAGGGCAGGTCGTGCCTCACAAACCTTATTGAATTCTTTGAGAAGGTGCCTAAGGAGGTGGACGAGGGTAAAGCAGTAGATGTGGTGTATATCGGTTTCAGTAAGGCGTTTGATAAGGTTCCCCATGGTAGGCGACTGCAAAAAATACGGAGGTATGGCATTGAGGGAGAGTTGGAGGTTTGAATTAGGAGTTGGCTGGCTGGAAGAAGACAGAGGGTAGTAGTTGACGGTAAAGGTTCATCTTGGAGTGCCGTTACTAGCGGTGTTCCGCAAGGATCTGTTTTGGGACCATTGCTGTTTCTCATTTTTATAAATGACCTGGAGGAGTGGCTAGAAAGTTGGGTGAGCAAGTTTGCGGATGATACGAAAGTCGGAGGAGTTGTAGACAGTGAGGAAGGATGTGGCAGGTTACAGCGGGATATAGATAAGCTGCAGAACTGGGCAGAAAGGTGGCAAATTAAGTTCAATGTAGGTAAGTGTGAAGTGATTCACTTTGGTAAGAGTAACAAGAAGATGGGATACTGGGCTAATGGTCGGTTACTTGGTAGTGTGGATGAGCAGAGGGATCTTGGTGTCCATGTACACAGATCTCTGAAAGTTGCCACCCAGGTAAATAGTGCGGTGAAGAAGGCATATGGCGTACGGGCTTTTATTGGTCGAGGAATTGAGTTCCGGAGTACTGAGGTCATGTTGCAGTTGTATAAGATTCTGGTGCGGCCGCATCTGGAGTATTGTGTGCAGGTTTGGTCGCCATACTATAGGAAGGATGTGGAGGCACTGGAACGGGTCCAGAGGAGGTTTACCAGGATGTTGCCTGGTATGGTAGGAAGATCGCATGAGGAAAGGCTGAGGCACTTGGGGCTGTTTTCATTGGAGAAAAGAAGTTTTAGGGGTGACTTGATAGAGGTGTACAAGATGATTAGGGGTTTAGATAGGGTTGACCATGAGAACCTTTTTCCACGTATGGAGTCAGCTGTTACTAGGGGGCATAGCTTTAAATTAAGGGGGGAGGGGTAGGTATAGGACAGATGTTAGGGGTAGATTCTTTACTCAGCGAATCGTGAGTTCATGGAATGCCCTGCCAGTAGCAGTGGTGGACTCTCCCTCTTTATGGGTATTTAAACGGGCATTGGATAGGCATAGGGAGGATAGTGGGCTAGTGTAGGTTATGTGGGCTTGGATCGGTGCACCATCGAGGGCCAAAGGGCCTGTACTGCGCTGTATTCTTCTATGTTCTATGTTCTATGTTCTATGACTGTACGACTCCGCGATTTTGTGACTCACTCCCGGTTATCAGTTATTCTGAATGTAAACCTCCCCAAATCCCTCGGTTAGATTCAAACCTGAAACTCACTCCTGGGTATCTGGTATGTAATCTTCGAGGAGAAAGTTAAGACTGCAGATGCTGGAGATCAGAGCTGAAAATGTGTTGCTGGAAAAGCGCAGCAGGTCAGGCAGCATCCAGTGAACAGGAGAATCGACGTTTCGGGCATAAGCCCTTCTTCAGGAATCCTGAAGAAGGGCTTATGCCCGAAACGTCGATTCTCCTGTTCCCTGGATGCTGCATGACCTGCTGCGCTTTTCGTATCTGGTCTGTAAACCACCTTATACCCCTCGATTACATTCCAGTCTGTTCCTCACAACTGTGTATGTGTTATTCTGTATATAAACCATAAAACCCTCAATTAGATTCCAGTCTGTTCGTCACTACTGGGTATCTGTTATTCTGTATATAAACCCTAAAACACTCGATTACATTCCAGTCTATAACTCACTCCTGGGTATTTGGTATGCTGTATATAAACCACCCCGAACCCCTCGATTACATTTCGGTCTTTCCCTTGTTTCTGGGTATCTGATATGCTGTGTCTCAACCCTAAACCCCTCGATTAGATTCCAGTCTGTCCCTCACTCCTGGGTATCTGATATTTTGTATATGAACCACTCAGAATCCGTTGATTAGATTCCAGTCTGTAACTCTCTCTGGGGTATCTGTTATTCTGTACATAAACCACCCTGAACTGCTCGATTACATTCCAATCTGTAACTCACTCCTGAGTATCTATTATTCTGTATATATACCACCCTGAACCCCTCACTTAGTCTCCAGGCTGTAACTCACTCCGGGGCATCTGTTATTCTGTAATTCACTCCTGGGTATCTGTTAATGGATCTGTGAAGTGATCCTTGTTGGATGTTAGATTGAAGACGAGATAAGCTAAAGGGTCAAATGTTACATTGGGAGCAGGAACACAGAAAGCAGCTGGGATATGTTTGTTCTTTTGCATATCTCCAAGTTTCAGATTGGGGCTGAATTTCTGTCACAATGAGGAAAGTCTCAAAAGCAGTTTACTGTCCTGCATGAATGCATCATCAAAACATGAATTCCCTTGCAAGATAGGAAATGGAGACAGCTTCTGGAAGATGTCTGTATCTCTGTGTGTGTGTGATTCTGTGTGTCTGTGTATGTCTGTTCGTGAGTGATTCTGTGTGCGTGTTCAATGTTAAATATTTTCAAATTGTTTGAACTTGCCAGTCTCTCTTGCTTTTCATTCTTAAGATACTCAATGTCATCTCTGTGCTGATATAAAATGGTGGCTGCGGACAAAGCTAAAATGTCTACCTGACTGATTTGTGTCAGGAATACTTTCAGCAAGGGAGAGGGGGCAATATGTCAAAAACCACTTCCATTCATTGATGCTAGAAGACAGGAAATTGAGACAGTTCTTTGAAGGTGATTAAAATGCAAATCCCAGAACCTGTTTACAGTGAATGCGGAGAGACAATGTGACATTCCAGTAAGGTCTGCCTTACTTTCCAAGCTCCTAATATATGAGAGAAACATAATATACAAAACCTGAAAGAGCTCAGCCACTGAATTGTCGATTTGCAGCGTTGGATCAGAATCCTGCTGGCTAGGCCTCATCACAAATTTAGGGTTTCTCAAATCCCACACTGATCTTCTGTGGGCTCAAATTGTGAACCCTTTGATGAGATTCGAGGCTGTAACTCACTCCGGGGTATCTATTATTCTGTATATAAACCATCCTGAACCCCTCGGTTAGATTCCAGTCTGTAACTCACTCCGGGCTATCTTTTTATTCTGTACCTAAAGCACACTGAACTCCTCGATTAAATTCCAGGCTGTACCTCACTCCGCGGTATCTGTTATTCAGTATATAAACCACCCCGAACACCCGCGATTTGATTCCAGGCTGTAGCTCACTCCACGGTATCTGTTATTCTGTATATAACCACACTGAACCACTTGATTAGATTCCAGTCTGCATCTCACTCCAGGGTATCTGTTATTCTGTATATAACCACACTGAACCACTTGATTAGATTCCAGTCTGCATCTCACTCCAGGGTATCTGTTATTATGTATATAAACCACCCTGAACCCTGCGAACAGATTCCAGGCTATAACTCTGTCCGGACTATCTGTTGTACTGTATAAAAACCACACTGCACCCCTCGATTAGATACCAGGCTGTAACTCACTGCACGGTATCTCTTATTCTATATATAAACCAACCTGAAGCCCTCGATTAAATTCAAGGCTGTAACTCACTCCGGACTATCTGTTATTCTGCATATAAACAACACTGAACCCCTCGATTAGATTCCAGGCTGTACCTCACTCCGCGGGTATCTGTTATTCAGTATATAAACCACCCCGAACCCCCGCGATTTGATTCCAGGCTGTAGCTCACTCCAGGGTATCTGTTATTCTGTATATAACCACACTGAACCACTTGATTAGATTCCAGTCTGCATCTCACTCCAGGGTATCTGTTATTATGTATATAAACCACCCTGAACCCTGCGAACAGATTCCAGGCTATAACTCTGTCCGGACTATCTGTTGTACTGTATATAAACCACACTGCACCCCTCGATTAGATACCAGGCTGTAACTCACTGCACGGTATCTCTTATTCTATATATAAACCAACCTGAAGCCCTCGATTAAATTCAAGGCTGTAACTCACTCCGGACTATCTGTTATTCTGCATATAAACAACACTGAACCCCTCGATTAGATTCCAGTCTGCGCCTCACTCCAGGGTATCTGTTATTCTGTATATAAAACACCCTGAAACCCTTGATTAGATTCCAGGATGTACCTCACTCCGGGCCATCTGTTATCCTGTATATAAACCACCCTGAATCCTGCGAACAGATTTCAGGCTGTAACTCACCCAGAACTATCTATTATTCTCTACATAAACCACCCTGAACCTCTCGACTAGGTTCCAGGCTGTACCTCACTCCGGGATCTCTGTTATTCTGTATATAAACCACCCTGAACACCTCAATTGGATTCCAGACCATAACTCACTCTGGGCTATCTGTTATTCTGTATATAAACCAGCCTGAACCCCCGTGATTATACTCCAGGCAGTAGCTCACTCCGAGCCATCTGTTATTCTGTATATAAACGACACTGAAACTCTCGATTAGATTCCAGTCTCCATCTCACTCCAGGGTATCTGTTTTTCTGTATATAAACCACCCTGAACCCTACGAACAGATTCCAGCCTGTAACTCACTCCTGACTATCTGTTATACTGTATATAAACCACAGTGACCCTCGATTACATTCCAGTTTGTTTCTCTCTCCAGGGATTCTGTTATTCTGTATATAAACCACTCTGATCCCCGCGATAAGATTCCAGACTGTAATTCACTCCAGGGTATCTGTTATTCTTTATATAAAACACCCTGAGCCCCGCGATAAGATTCCAGGCTGTAACTCACTCTGGGCTATGTGTTATTCTGTATATAAACCGCACTGCGAACAGATTCCAGGCTGTAACTCACTCCTGGGTATCTGATATTCTGTAACTCACTCTTGGGTATCTGTTAATGGATCTTTGAAGTGATCCTTGTTGGATGTTAGACTGAACACAATATAAACTAAAGGGTCAAATGTTACTTTGGGAGCAGGAACACAGAAAGCTGCTGGTCCATTTCTGTTCTGTTACATATCTCCAAGTTTCAGATTGGGGCTGAATTTCTGTCACAAGTTGGAAAGTCTCAAAAACTGTTTACTGTCCTGCATGAATGCATCATCAAATCATGACTTCCCTTGCAAGATAGGAAATGTAGACAACTCCTGGAAGATGTTTATATCTCTGTGTGTGAGATTCTGTGTGTCTGTGATTCTGTGTGCATGTTCAATGTTAAATATTTTCAAGCTGTATTGATGTTGTCAGTCTCTCTTGCTTTTCCTTATTTATAAACTCAATGTCGTCGTTTTGCTGATATAAAATGGTGGCTGTGGACAAATCTAAGATGTCTGCCTGACTGATTTGTTTCAGGAATACTTTCAGCAAGGGAGAGGGGTCAATGTGTCAAAAGCCATTTCCATTCATTGATGCTAGCAGAGATAGGAAATGGAGATAGCTCTTTGAAGGTGATTAAAATGCAAATCCCAGAACCTGTTTACAGTTAACGCGGAGAGAGAATGTGACATTCCAGTAAGGTCTGCCTTACATTCCAAGCTCCTAATAGATGAGAGAAACATAATGTACAAAACCTGAAAGAGCTCAGCCACTGAATTGTAGATTTGCAGGGTTGGATCAGAATCCTGCCTGGCTAGGCCTCATCCCAAATTGAAAGTTTTGTCAAATCCCACGCTGACCTTCTGTGGGTTCAAATTGTGAACGCATTGACTCGATTCGAGGCTGTAACTCACTCCGGGGTATCTATTATTCTGTATATAAACCACACTGAACCCCTCGATTAGACTCCAGGCTGTACCTCACTCCGGGTTATCTGTTACTCTGGATATGAACGACCCCGAACACCTCGATTTGATTCCAGGATGTACCTCACACCGGGCTACCTGTTATTAAGCATATAAACCACCCTGAACCCCTTGATTAAATTCCAGGCTGTATCTCATTGTATGGCATCTGTTATTCTGTTTTTCAACTACCCTGAACCCCTCGATTAGATTCCAGGCCTTAACTCACTCAGGGCTATCTGTTATTCTGTATATAAACCACCCTGAATCCCTCGATTATATTCCAGGCTGTACATCACTCCAGGCTATCTGTTATTCTGTATATAAACCACCCTGAACCCCTCGATTATATTCCAGGCTGTACATCACTCCAGGCTATCTGTTATTCTGTATATTAACCAGCCTGAAACCTTCCATTTGATTCCAGGACTTTACTCACTGCAGGCTATTTGGTATTCTGTATATAAAAAAGTCTGAACCCCGCGATTAGATTCCAGGCTGTAACACACTCCGGGCTATCTGTTATTCTGCATATTAACCTTCCTGAACGCCTCAGTTAGATTCCAGGCTGTAACGTTTTCCAGGCTATCTGTTATTCTGTATATACCTCACCCTGAACACCTCGATTAGTTTCCTGGCTGTAACTCACTGTAGGGCAGCTGTTATTCTGTATGCAAGCCACACTGAACCTGTTATTCTGTATACAAACCATCCTGAACCCCTCGA
Source organism: Chiloscyllium plagiosum (assembly GCF_037043375.1). NCBI lineage: Eukaryota > Metazoa > Chordata > Chondrichthyes > Orectolobiformes > Hemiscylliidae > Chiloscyllium > Chiloscyllium plagiosum. The sequence continues at coordinate 57,520,004 of NW_028270178.1, forward strand.
TTTAGATTCCAAGCTGTCACTCAGTCTGTAGTATCTGTTATTCTGTATATAAACCACCCAGAGCCCGTTGATTAGATTCCAGTCTGTAACGCACTCTCTGGGGTATCTGTTACTCTGTACATAAACCCCCCTGAACCCCTCGATTAGATTTCAGGCTGTAACTCACTCCAGGCTATCTGTTATTCTGTATATAACCCACACCAAACCCTTCGATTAGATTCCAGGCTGTAATTCACTCCGGGTATCTGGTATTCTGCATATAAACCAATCTGAATCCCGCGATTAGATTCCAGGCTGTAACACATTTCGGTCTATCTATTATTCTGCATATTAACATGTTCAGAAACATTCTTGTTTTTCTATTCTTCCTGCAAATCACGTAAATGAACCAGAAGCTTTCTGTGTTCCTGTTCCCAATGTAACATTTGAACATTTAGTTTATCTTGGTTTCAGTCTAACATCAAACACGGATCTCTCCAAGTGCGGCCTTACCAAAGTCCTGTGTAACTGCAACATAAATTCCCAACTTCTATACTCAATGTCCTGATTAATGAAGACCAGTGTGCCAAATGCCTTTTTCACTGCCCTGACTACCTGTGACTCCGCTCTCAGAGAATCGTGCACCTGAACGCCAAAGTCTCTCTGACCACTACACCCCTTAAGGCCCTCCCATTCATCATTAAACTCCTACCTTGATTTGACTTTCCAAAATGCAAGAAATCACACATCTACATTCCATTCCATTTGCCATTTCTCGGCCCACTTCCCACCTGATTAAGGTCCTGCTGCAATTTCTGATAAAATTCCTCATTGATCACGCTACCACTTATTTTAGTGTCATCTGCAAACTGACTAATCATGCCTTGTACATTCTCAACCAAATCATAGATAACAAACGCGATGGAACCAGCCTCCAGTCTGACAAGCATCCTTCCACAAAACTCTCTGCTTCCTACCATCCAGCCAACTGTGTTTCCAATTGGTCAGTTCCACCAGCATTCCATGTAATGTGACCTTTCAGAGCAACCTGCTATGCTTTGCTGAAAGGCTTTACTGAAATCCACGGAGACTATGTCTACCATGCTGCCCTCGTCAACCTTCTTGGTCAATTCGTCAAAGAACTCTAACAAATTTGGGAAGTCTGATATCCCACTCAAAAGTCTATGCTGACTGTTCCGAATCAAACCCTGTGTAAGTAATGGGTACAGTCAATGGTATGCTGTCCTTCATTGTAAGATGATTCGAGTTCGTAAGTAAAGACATCTTCCTGCTGTTGAACAGCCTTGCTGAGAGAGCATTTGGGGCACTCTCTACAGATTTGCTCTCCATTGCAAGGAATGATCTCCTTACCACAGACAAGGATGATGGTAACATGAGGAGAGAGTGAAGAAACTGAGTGTTCAAACTGGTGAGCTGTGGAAGACGAGGAAATGGGTGATGCTGAAACACGATGAGTGGCAGTGATCACTTATTTCCAAAAGAGACATTGATAGGGTGAGAAATTCCATACTTTACCCAGAATTGATTGATGTGATTTATTGTCACGTGTACCTCAGTGCAGGGAAAATCATTATTTATGAGCAGTGGAGGCTGATCATAATAAGCATGGACAGACAGATCACAGGGTGGAAATAGACTGGGCAGAGTAAGGCATACAGGTTACACCGCACAGGACGTGCACTCGACAAGATCGACATGAATAAGATCACCATTATTTGAGCATAGAGAGTCCATTCATCAGTCTAACGTGGCTTTCCTAATAGTTTATATGCCTTTACTAACTCTCTCCACGTTATTGTGCAGTCGGCGTGTGAACCCGTACTGAGTGTCATGTTGTTCACAATCCCCAACAGCAGCCACAATACCTTCGATCTGAAACAGGTAGCCATTCCCACCAGCTGCTGCCCGACATAGAAAACAGCAGGCTGTATTCTCGGAGATGAAAGGTGCCTTCTTGAGGCTTCGCACAAAATATATGGCATCCTTCTTCACCACGAGAAAACCACGATAAAGTCCCACGTGTGTATCATGAGCAATGGAACATGACGAACGACATGGAGCAATCTGTCTGTGCAGCCTCTGCTCCACCTGTTCATCATGTTAGAGCATCAATTAGGAGACAGTGAGGACTGCCCATGCTGGAGACCAGAGTCGGGAGTGAATTTCTGGAAAAGCACAGCAGGTCAGGTAGCATCTGAGGAGCAGGAGAATCGATGTTTCGGGCATAAGCCAATCATCAGGAATCAGCATCAATTATCTCATTCTGTCCCTGTGTAAGTACATTGAGGGGCAATGGCCTCGTACTGTTCCTGCCTAAGCGGCTCAAGGGACTGAATGGCCTCATCCCTGTTGCTGTGTAAGTGACCCAAGGGACTGAATGGCTTGTTCCTCGTCTGATTGGACAGGTCCAAGGGCCTGATTGGGTTACCCCTGGTTCCTGTTTGACAGCTCGATGTGCTGACAAGTGTGATGAAGCTGCAGCTTTAAGAGCTTATTTTGTCCTGGTTTCTTTTAAGAGAGAGATTGAACGATTGTTACCAAGCTGGCTACTTCAGACCACTTGAGTAAACAGTGAGGGAGGCCTTGTATTTATTTTAATGCAGCCTGAATGGGTGTGGCCAGCTCTCACAGATTAGGATCTCTGGGTTTTGGTTTCTCACTATTGGGGTATCCACAGAGTTGGAAGCTTCCCTGGATGTATCCTGGCTGCTACTCTGTCTGAATTTTATTTTGATACTGTTTTTAATTCCTGGATTGGAGAAATGTTTGTGACAATCTGTGTTTGAATATTTCGTTTTGCCAGGGGCTGTGTTTATGGGAGTTTCCTATATTGGACTAGTTCATTAGTAATAGTTCCTAGATCCATTATTCTGTAAACCTGCCTAATAGAAATAAGTTATTCTAAATTCCTCTTTCTTTGGTTTCATTTTAGTTTTTGTGTTTAAATAAATGATGTTTTGCTTCACACCGAGGAGTTTGACCAGTCACATTGCATCTGGAACAGATACTTTACATTTCCTTTAAAATAAAAAGAAACATTACAGTCTAGTTTACAGCCTTTAAATATTTTCAAGGGGCTCTGGTGTGGTCCATCACACTAGACTCCTTCTCTTCCTGTTTATATGCTGGAGGCACTGAATGGGTTATTCCTGTTCTTCTCCAATAATGTCAATGGGCTGACTGGCTTTCTCATATTCCTGTGAAACCAGCGTGAGGTGCTGAATGAACGCTTGTTTTCCTGTGGCAATGTGCAGTGCCAGGCAGTGCTGGTAGATGAATGTTACAGACACTTTAACAGCACAAGCCTGAGTGGTGTTTGGGTCTTGCTGCACATGGACACAGACTAGTTCAGGAGCTGACGGGGGACAAATGTTCTGAACATTGTGGAGTCTTCAGTGACCATCCCCACATTCTGATCTTATGGTGGGGAGGGTGGGGGTGGGGAGACATTGATGAAGCAACTGAAGATGTTTGTGAAGAGGAAGCTACCCTGAGGATCTCGCACAGAGGTGACCCAGGACTGAGATGATTAACATCTTCCTTTGTGCCATGTTTGACTCCAAACACTGGAGAGTTTACTCTGATTCCCATTAAGTTCAGTTTTGTTAAGCTCCTTCATGTCAACAGAAGGCAACCACTGCCTTGATATCAGGGTCAGTCATTTTTACCTGAACCACTGTGTCAACCACTTTTGTTCACATCAATAGGCCATGATATAGGAGCAGCAAGTGTTTTATTTCAAAAAGGTGGGATTGAATGTCAGGATTTCTCGTCTCAAGAATGTTCGGAGAGCTAGATGACTGAAAGTATTTGAAGAGGAGGTAGATGGATATTGACCTGTCAGAGAGTTTAGGGTTTTGAAGAATTGGGTATGAAAGAGGATTTGAGAGCAAGAGCAGATCAGTCATGATTTTCGTGAAGGGCAAGGCAGGCTTGGGGAGTGATCGACATGGCCCTGTTTCTGATGTTCTCACATTCTGTTTTGAAAGTTAGTGGGTGCTATTTTCATGAATGTTCTGTTATTGAATATTGCAGCCAGGGAAACTAAAGGATTTTGTGAGCCATCTTTGGGTGAGGTATGAGGGCTGTATTCACAGTAAATCTGGGTCTACAACATGACCAATACATTAAGCACAAATTGCAGAGATGGGGAGCTCTGTAAAGAGAGATGAGGGGCCTTTTTCATACCCAGCTTGGGTTTTCCAATTACATTTCTCAAATCAACTCAAAGCGTGTGTGACAGCCTTGAGGGGCTGAATGGTCTCTTCTGTTTCTATGCACCTGGTTATAGGAGTAAAAACCTCCAACTGCTCCTGTCTAGCAAGTTTGTGGGCCTGAATGGAACGCAGCATCATGGTTCTGAGTAGCAGGAGTGGGTCATTAGACACTATGATCCTTCTGCACCTGGAACTAAGATCAAGCTGGGGTCTCAGCCCCACTTTCCTGTCTGTCTTCAATTATCCGTGACTCACTTCTCTGTCAAATATTTAACTAACGCATCTTTCAATCCATGTGAACATAGGGACACGATAAACTTCCAGTGAAGAGAATTCTGACTTGAAAGGTCCTTTCAGAATTATTCCTCATCCCTCTTATAGACTCAGAGAGTCATGCAGAATGAAAACAGACCCGTTAGTCCAAACTGTTCACTCTGATCAGATATCAAATCTGATCTAGTCCCATTTGCCAGCATTTAGCTAATAGCTCTCCTCTTTCAGATACTTTTTAAATGTGCGATTGTAACCGCCTTCGCCACGTCCTCTAACAGAACTTTCTGTACACACACCCCTCTCTGTGTGAAACATTTACTTTCAGGACCCTTCTAAATCTATCGCCCTCTCGCATTCAACCTATGCCCTCTTTTTCTGGACTCCCCTATCCTTGGGAGAAGAACATGGCTGTTCAGAATATCCATGCCCCTGATGATTTTATAAACCTCTATAATGTCACCCCTCAACATCTGATACTCCAGGGGGAAACACCACAACATAACCAGCCTCTCCTGAAAGCTCAAACCTCGAGTCCTGGGACATCCGTGTCAATCTTTTCTGCATACAACCAAGTTGTATACAGTATTCATCAAGTGGCCTCACCAACATCTTGTATAGATGCAACATGCCACCACAACTCATATACTCAATGCGCTGACTGATTAAGGCAAATGTGCCAAATGTGTTCAGCTCTACTCTGTCTACCTGCGACTCCACTTTCAAGAAACAATGCACCTGTAGCCCTCGGTCCCTTTGTTCTACAACACTCCCCAGGACCTTGTCATTAAGTGTATAATTTCTGCCCTGATTTGCCTTCCCAAACTGAAAAATCTCGTATTTATCTAAATTAAACTTCATCTGTTACTCTTTACTACTTTGTCCCATCTAATTGTGGTCTCGTTGTACTCTAAGACAATCTACTACACCACCTTTCTGATGTAATCTGTAAACTTACAAACTATGGCCCCAATATTCACATCCAAATCCTTAATATAAATGATGAATGCAGTGAGCTCAGCAGCAAACTGCTGCTCATAAGCCTCCAGTCTGAAAATTACCCCTCTTCCTTCAAGGCAATTGTGACTAGCTACCTCTGTATCCCATGTGACGAAACCTTACTAATCTGTCTACCATTAGAAATGTTATGAACACCTTGCTGAGGTCCATATAAACAATGTCTACCAAACTGACTTCATGAATCTTCTTTGTCACTTCTTCCTAAAACTCACACAAATTAAAAAGCCAGGATTTCCCATGCAGAAAGCCATGCTGACTACCCCTAATCAGCCTTTAGCTTCCCAAATGTATGTAAATCCTATCCCACAGAATCGCCTCTAAGAACTTATCCGCCACTGACATCAGGCTCAACGGTCTATAGTTCTCCGGCTTTTTGAGTCATTGTTTCTTTTTCTAGTCTCACTCCTCCACTGTTCACAACAAATGTTAAATGTAACCAGGTTTCTGATATGGCCGACGATATCGGTCTCAGACTGGATCAGGGTCAGTTTTAGGAACAAGTCAGGCTAGTTTCCTTAATCTGCTAACATTGCATGTTTGTGATCCAGAGCAATGTTACTTAAAATATGATGGAATGATGAATGGCAAACTGTATGGGTATTGCAAATAAAGAATCAATAGTTCCCTTTCTAAAAACACTGGGGCAAACACACACACACACACACACACACACACACACACACACACACACACACACACACACACACACACACACACACACACACACACACACACACACACACACACACACACACACACACACACACACACACACACACACACACACACCTGAAAAACAAAATCCTGCAATTTCAGCTTGGAAGAACTTTGTCCAGAAATTAGTGAGAAAAAGTGAGAGATTGTCCAAAATATTATTTTGCTTCTGAAGATATTCTACTCACACAAGCTGCTAGCAATGGGATTTCATCCTGGAACAGTTGGATTTGGCTGAATTCCCTTTGTTTTAGGCAGTGAGGAGATTCCAATGAATTCGGGTCAGGGGTCACCCAAGGGGTAGCACGGTGGCTCAGTGGTTAGCACTACCACCTCACAGCACCAGGGACTTGGGTTCGATTCCAGACATGGGTGACTATCTGTGTGGAGTTTGCACATTCTCCCCACATCTGCGTGAGCTTCTAATGGCTGCTTCAGTTTCCTCCCATGGTTCAAAGTAGGTTAGGTGTATTAGTCATGCTGGAGGAGAAAGTGAGGTCTGCAGACGCTGGAGATCAAAACTGAAACTTTATGCTGGAACAGCACAGCAGGTCAGGCAGCATCTAGGGAACAGAAGATTCGACGTTTCGGGCACATGCCCTTCTTCAGGAATGAGCAGAGAGTGTTCAGCAGGAGAAGATAAAAGGTAGGGAGGAGGGACTTGGAGGAGGGGCGTTGGAAATGTGATAGGTGGAAAGAGGTCAAGGTGAGGGTGATAGGTCGGAGTAGGGTGGAGGCGAAGAGGTCAAGAAGAAGACTGCAGGTCAGGAAGGCGGTGCCGGGCTGGAGGGATTCGGCTGAGACAAGGTGGGGGGAGGGGGGATGAAGAAACTGGTGAAGTCCAAGTTCATCCCCTGTGGTTGGAGGGTTCCCAGTCGGAAGATAAGACGCTCCTCCTCCGACCGTCGCGTTGTTGTGGTTTGGCGGTGGATGAGTCCAATGACCTGCATATCCTCGGTGGAGTGGGAGGGGGAGTTGAAATGCTGTGCTACAGGGTGATTGGGTTGGTTCGTCCGGGTGGCCCACCTCTGGGCCACCCGGACGAACCAACCCAATCACCCTGTAGCACAGCATTTCAACTCCCCCTCCCACTCCACCGAGGATATACAGGTCATTGGACTCATCCACCGCCAAACCACAACAACGCGACGGTCGGAGGAGGAGCGTCTTATCTTCCGACTGGGAACCCTCCAACCACAGGGTATGAACTTGGACTTCACCAGTTTCTTCATCCCCCCCTCCCCCCACCTTGTCTCAGCCGAATCCCTCCAGCCCGGCACCGCCTTCCTGACCTGCAGTCTTCTTCTTGACCTCTCCGCCTCCACCCTACTCCGACCTATCACCCTCACCTTGACCTCTTTCCACCTATCACATTTCCAACGCCCCTCCTCCAAGTCCCTCCTCCCTACCTTTTATCTTCTCCTGCTGAACACTCTCTGCTCATTCCTGAAGAAGGGCATGTGCCCGAAACGTCGAATCTTCTGTTCCCTAGATGCTGCCTGACCTGCTGTGCTGTTCCAGCAATAAAGTTTCAGCAGTATTAGTCATGCTACATTGTCCATAGTATTCAAGGATTTCTAGGTTAGATGCATTAGTCAGGGTTAAATGTAAGGGAACGGGCCTGGGAAGTTTCCTCTTTGGGTGGTTGGTATGGACTTGTTGGGCCGAATGGCCCGATTCCACACTGCAGGGATTCTGTAAAAATAAGAATGTTAACGATGACTGCATAGATTTTGCGTCAGCTCGCACACATTGCTGTGATGAGGAACAATGAAGGAGGGAGAGGGCAATCGGCCGTTCCTTCTCAGGCAGATTATATTTCCTCCCTCTCTGAGTTGAATCACACAATAATGTCATCTTCTCCCAAACTGGATGATGTGAGGTCTCCTTGTACATTGTCCAGACTATGTCTCCTTCACATTCCCTGTTCCATGTAGGTGCATCATTTCTACTGTGTCTCGGTCAATTTGAAGATATATTTGTATGTCCCTGTGTCATTAAAAAATAAAATGTTCAATGTATTCAAAATATCTGTGTTAAAGTGAATGCATTTTTAACAAGTACAGAAATTGCTGGAAAAGCTCGGCAGGTCTGTCAGCATCCAGATGCCTTTTACATGTAGTAGTTGTAACAGCCTCCACCACTTCCTCTGGCAGCTCATTCCATACTCACACCACCTTCTGTATGAAATGGTGCCCTTTATGCCTCATCAAAACCTTTACCCTCTTTCTTTCAACCAACGCCCTCTAGATCTGAACGCCCCTAGCCTGGAGAAAAACCCTGACTGCTCACCCTATTCATGACCATTCTGACATTATAAACTTGTCCTGCTACAAATTGCGACTCCAATCAACACGAATGGCTGTGTTTTCTAAATCCGTTTTAATCAGTTTGTTCAGATGTATTATGAAACACTTCAGTGGGATTTACACCTAGACTTTTGTGCCCGGAGGTGGGGACACCAGCACCACTCGGCAATACCCATAAAGCTGGAACAGTATTCTCCTGTGTGTTTGTTCTACAGCCTGTTCTGACATGCTGTGACATACCTCTGCAACAGGCAGGACTTGAATCCAGACCTTCAAGTCCAGAGCTAGGAACACTACCACACAAGTTCAGGAATTGGACTCAAATTCAGAGCTCTGGGACACTACCCACTACACTAACATACCCAGATTTTGGGTCATATTTCAAGTGCCAGCTTTCAGCTCGGTGTGGATTGATTATAATCAGGTTACCATTACTGAACTACACAAAACACTTTGTATTGTCAAACAGGTACAAAATATTTGCCACAACTGTAAGATGTTGAGTGCACGTGCTGTGCCATTAAAATTTACAATGACCATCTTTAATTGCTATTATCTGTAGTCTGCAATATTAGGGAAAGAAATCCTGCAGACACTCTCTGCCCAATGAAGGGTCGCAAATACATATTTATTATTGAACACCAGAGACGGAGAAAGAGCATAATTTCTGGCCCCAAAGCACCAAGCGGTATTACCGAACTCTCAGGTGCGACTGCCCTCTTCCTCAAACCATGAAATGATACCTGGCTCCTGATTACTGGCCAGCCTCTCCTCCCCACTGACTGTGTCTTCAATCTGTCCCTCCTCCCCCTAACCACACAATGCAAACCTAGCTCAGGGTCTTTGTGAAAATCAAGGCCAGAGTGTACAGACCTCCTAGAGAGGGGGAAGGAAATTTAAAATTAAACGGGGAAGGTGAGGAAGTGGTAATAACACTCACTGGGCTGAGGAGTGGCAGATGGAGTTAGTTTGGATTCATGCGAGATGTTGGATTTGGTAAATCAAACAAGAGTAGGGCCTATAAAATTAAAAGTAGCGCCTTTGGCAGTGTTGTAGAACAGAGATCTAGGCCGTCAGCATAATTCTTCAAAATTTGCATCTGATATAAATAGTGTGGTTAAGAAGGTGTTTCGCACACTTGTCTTCATTGGTCAGACCTTTGAGTATCGGAATTGGGATGTCATGTTGTGGTTGTACAGGACATTGGTGAGGCCCCTTCTGGAATACTGTGTCCAGTCTGGTCACCCTGCCCGCTCATTCCATAGGCACACCAACCTCTGTGTGAAAAGGCTGCCCCTTCGGTCACTTTTCAATGTTTCCCCTATTACCTTAAACCTTTGCCATCTAGTTTCGGTCTCCCCTACCCTTAGAAAACACCTTGACTATTCACTTTGATATTATTGGCCTTGATATTATTAAGATGGAGAGGGTTCAGAAGAGATTAACCTGGATGTTGCTGGGAATGGAGGGAGTGTGAGATAAGGAGAGGCTGGATAGGCTGGGACTTTTTTCTCTGGAGATTATGAGATTAAGGGTAATTTTACAGAGGTTTATAAAATAATGAGGGGTACAGATAAGCTGAAGGTGTGACGTCTTTTCCATAGAGTTGGGGATTCAAAACTGGGGGATATTTTAAGGTGTGAGGGAAAAAGATTTACAAAAGTCAGGAAAGGTAATTATTTTAGACAGAAGCTGGCTTGTGTGTGGAATGAACTTCCAGAGGAAGTGGTGAAAGCAGGGACCGTTAAAACGTTTAAAGGACATTTCGATCAGTAAATGGATAAGACAACGGTTTGGATGGTGCTGTGAGCAGCTGCCCTCTCCCTCCCCCTCTCTGAATGAATCCCTGTTGGTATTCACCCTCTGCCAATGCCGGTGCAGTGGCGTGGGGAGGCCAGCGGAGGGTGGCATTGCATCACTTTAAGCACCACAGAGACTGCCAGACCTGCCCCACACAGAGACACACAGATACACACACAGGAATGGTTAGGACACGGCGTGAAGCTCATCTGGTAACTTAAACTAAACATAAATAAATGCTCAATTCGGCTCGCTAAAATATGAGTGACAGAGAACTCACAAATTTTACTTTTAAATAAAAAGAACAATGTATTTTTTAACACTGAAAGTGAACTGAAAGAGACCCTCTATCTCTTAACCGCTTATTACCCGACTCCAGCTCTACAGCAATATACTGTATCTGGGTCTGCCATCCTCTCATATCACAGGTGCTTGTAAGCTCTCAATTCAGAACAGCATTCACCCTCTCTTAAAGGTACAGTATACACTTTCAACTTCATCACATTATACCCTGATGAATATAGATAAGTGGAACCTATCCGGATTTCTCTTGCTCTGTGGTTTGTCAATATTTCATCCACTCCGTCTCGTATGTGTCAGGATTTGTGTTGCTCCATTGGCAGCATGTCATTATTCAACTCCATTCGTGGGAATATATCAGTATTTCACTTGCTCACACTCGTGAGTGTGGGGCACAATTTCAGTTGTTTCATGGGGACTGTGACGATATATCAATCTCAGTGTTTGTTGATGGCACCGAACCTGAAAGAGCTCTGAAGTCTATGGAGGAGAGTGTGGAACTCTAACAGGACAGTAAGACGTCGGTGTATTGTTCAGGTGTATGGCAGATGGGGATCAGTGCAGAGCTGTGTGAGGTGATGCATTTTGGTAGGAAAGACAATAAAAGACAGTTTAAAACAGGGTGCACCGTTATAATGGGGGTGCAGGAGCAGAGGGCATTGGATGGAAATGAGCACAGATTATTGAAGATGTCAGGACAAGTGGGGAGAGCAGTTACTATCATAGATTAGTTTCAGTATCTGAGCTGTTTACATGAGGAGGTGTAGGAGGGAGCCTTCGTACTCCCTTCCTGGGATGTGATGGAGACGATGTGATGTGAGCCCAGCCTTCTGCCCACCAAGACCATGAGGATTCCATTTGTACCATCTCGGCTCAAAAGGGAGATGGCATCAGGGCCACGGCTTCTAAGTTGTGCCGGGGGGTGCCGGAGCTGCCAGTGGGTTTAAAGTGAGAATTGCCCTTCACTGAACATTGCTCCTTACTCGGTCGGTGGGATGTGGATGTTTCAGAATCTCCACACGAGGCGTCCCTGTCCTCTCCGGCTGGTACCAGGGTACTCCCCACATGGCGTGGGGAGGGGGGTGAGGGAACGGATATCGGGCACTCCACCACCCGGATAGGCCCTTCCCGTCCTAATCCAGGCTGTTTCTCCTGGAATGGGAGAAGGGGAGTGAGGGAGTGAGGGTGGGAGTGGGTAGCCCTGCTGTTAGTGCTGGTGTAGGTGGGGGAAAGGTTCATGGTGAGGTGTGCGGAGGGAGTCAGTCCACAGTGTTGTATCCAGGCAGTGTTATTAGTGTAACAGAAGGAATGACAGAGAGATAAAGAGAGAGAGAGATGGGAGTGGGGGCAAGGTGCTGCATGCAGTAGTGAGAGTGGTGGAGCATGAGCCTTGTTTGGTGGGTCGGTGCTGTAACAGACATACAGTGAGTGTGAGGGAGCAGAGAGAATACGGTGACCCTTATCCTGACAGAGCGGGGAAGGTTATTGATGCTTGTCCTGTATTGCTGGACATTTCTTCAGACCCCAGATATTGAACTGAGCTGGGTGGTGAGCTCAGACCATGCTCGGTGAGTCTGGTGGTGTGGCTCCCTCTGGGAACAGAATGGCCCCCTCTGTAATAGCCCATTCACCAGGACCTCCGTACTGCTGTCGACAAACCGTGGTGTAATTGTCCCTTATCTGCCATGCTCGGGGTAAACTGTGCAGGGCAGCGCCGAACTGAGAACACTCAACCGTGTGTCCATTGGCCTTTTAAAGATGGCACCAATGGCAGGGATCACGGAATATCCAGGGACATCCGGGCAATGGTGAGTACCTCCAGCCATGATGGGTGGGAGAATCGGGCTGCTATTGAATGAGAGGGGCACCATTGGGTTGGGGTGGGTAGTTAATGAGGTGAGTTCGATAAGATAGCACCAGGAAAGTAGTTCAGCCTCGTGCAGTCAATCCCACTGTCACACTCAATGAAAATGTCACTGAGACAACTTATTGTTAGATTCAGCTCAATGAGTCAAAGACTCTGCTGACCCTCCTCCCAGATACAAAGCTGCAGAACAAATACCCAACCAATGCACTCCATCATCTGAACTCCTACTGATATCCTGTCCACACATCATTCCTCGAAACACTGGCTCATGTTACAGGATTCGATCAAAATGTTTCCATTTCAGCATTCTGAAACCTGGGAACACATCCTTCCATGACACTGTCTCTCAGTCTCCCCCTCTCTGTCTAATTCCCATACCCCTCCCATTTGTTATTATTTAAACTGATTCCCCCGCCATCTCTCTCTCTCTCTCTAGCAGTGAGTTTCACACCCACAGTCATGGCACAATTGAGATATGGATCTGTGAAATGGATGGGAGCTGCACATCCTGTCACTGTGAGCATGGGCTGCAAGTTTCCCCACACTGGGCAGTGATCTAACACAGTGTTACTGAGAAATGCACTGGGGTGGGGGACACAGTCCTACATGCTGGGAGGGTAACTGCTCCTGGGTTACAGATCAATGCACTGGGGTGGGGTACACAGTCCTACATGCTGGGAGGGTAACTGCTCCAGGTTACAAATTTGTGATCGCTGCACAACTCCTGGTGCTGGACAGATATCTAATCCGGGTTTAACAATCAATGCATGGGTGTGGTCTCCACTTCATCCCACACTGAACAGGCAGGAGGCTGGAGGAACACAGCAAGAAAGGAAGCATCAGGAGGTGTGCAATTTGACATTTCTAGTGTAACCCTTCTTCAGTACTCCTGCAGAAGGGTTACACCCGAAACGACGATTTCTCCGCCTCCTGATGCTGCCTGGTGTGCTGTATTCTTCCAGCCTCCTGTTGTCTACTTTGGATTCCAGCATCTGCAGTTTTTTGTCTCTATCCCAGCTTCCCATACTCGGCAGATGGTTTAAAGATAAGTGCTCTGACATGATCTGTGCAGTGTTCCACTCTGGACAGTTTGCTGTGTTGTATTGACCAGTTCAATGGATGAATCTGGACAGATTGCTGGGTTGTACTGTGCAGTACACTGGCCTGGTCTGCACAGTGTTCCACGGTGAACAGATATCTCCTCTGGGTTGATGGTATCGGGGCTGGTTCTGTGAGGTGGATTGAGGATGTGCTATATCTGACCCTTTCAGCGGATCTGGCAATGCCTTGAGTTCCCATTCCTGTGATTGGACCCTCCGTCTCTCACCCCATTAACGTTACAGTGTGTCCAGGCACAGTATATCATGTTGGTGAATACCCACTTCCTGGCAGCAGCCCCAGCCTCTTCATTCAGAAACAGGCAGCCATGCCCATTGTCCTCGGGTCTTCACGGAGAAAGGAATGATGGCCTTTCAGATAAAGGCTGTCCCGTTGGTACAGGGCTCAAAACATCCTCTCCCTCACCAAGTCCCACCACCAACCAACCACATCAAAATATCCAATGTGTACTGAGAGTAGTGGGGCCACTGGGAACATCAGGGAGCAGACCATCAGAGAGATGGGGCCACACTTCCCATGTCTGACAGTCAGAGTGAACCCTCCAGTACACATGGTATCACTAAGTCCTGTAATCCCTCTCCATCTATGTAATACACAGCCTGTTATTCTTCCTGAAAATAAAATTACAGGTTCACAGTTCCCCACATTATATTCGATTTCCCAAGTTGTTGTCCATTACTTATCCATTTACAGATTCTCTACCTCCCCTTGATAACTTCAGTTCCTCTCGATCTTCATGTCAGTTTAAATTTAGTTAGAACATGTTTGTTCTATTTCTGGAAACCATTTATATAGTTTGCAAATAGTTGAGGTCCCAGCACTGGTCACTTTGTCACTGCAGTCGTTAATTTGTGTTAAACTAATAGAGACTGATTTCTCCCTAATTTATTCCTGCTCCTGGCTCAGTATCCCGCTCTCCCCGTATTCCTGTGTAGCAGCTTTGAAAGGCTAAATGTTCCCTTCCATTTCCTATGTAACAGGTGTGAGACATTAAAAGATCTGCTCCAATTGCTGAGTAACAGCCTCCAATGGCCGAATGGCCTCATTCTGTTCCTGTTTAAAACTCTTGCTTTTTTCGTGAACATGATGTCTCACACTTCAGTTTATTTTTTTTAGTCCTTATTTTTCCCCAGCTTCCATTGTGTGTGTGCAGGTGTGAGACACAGTGAAAGACACAAGGTGCATGAATCTTTATTCCGTTTTCACCACCAGGAAGGAAAGAAACACCCAAGTAGCCAGTGACAAGCAGTGCCCTTCACATCAAAGGGCAATGCTGTGTGATCAAACGGTGAAGGGGAGGGCAGGGATTAAATCAAAAATAGAGTTGGAGGGGGAAATAAGGCACTCCACTCCTTGCGGTGCCTAAATCTCCCTGAACAACTCCAGGGTGTTTGTGGACACCGCGTGCTCCTTCTCCAAGGACACACAGGCCCTAACGTAACCGCGGAAGAGGGTAAGGCAGTCGGCCCTAACGACTCCCTCCACGGCCTGGACCGGTTTAGCGCCAGTTTGTCCAGGCCCAGGAGCAGACCAATGAAGTGGTCTTCAGACCTGCCCTCCTTCCTTCGTACCGAGGTGCCCGAAGATCAGGAGCGTGGGACTGAAGTGCAACCAAAAGCAGAGGAGGAGATTTTTGGGAAAATCGTAAAGGGAGTGCAAACGCCCACACCCAATATATACATGACCCACGGACTCCACAGCTCCACAGAACAAGCAGTTGGGCTGGGAGTCCGTGAATCACCAGAATCTGCGGTTGCAGGGGACTGCTGTGTGCAGCACCCTCCACCCCAGATCCCCGAGAGAAAGGGGTGGGGACTCCCACGTAGAGAGCCCTCCACTGGGGATCCCCACGCCCGGTGGCAAATGGGCACGCCAAGGCGTGTCCGGGCTGTGGATGAGGAAGAGGAGGTGAGCAGCAGCAGTCGATACAGGGCCCGCCTTTTTACATCCTTAAAAGGGACAAAATTAAAATTCCGGAGGCGGTTCAGGTTGTGGGGCACAGGCTCCCGCGGGAAGTATGGGACCTTGGGGCCAATGTGAAATTCCGTCCGGGCTGGGGTGAGCGTGGACGGGATCCCACCGCACACCTGAGCGTCCTCCAACTGGTGCACTACGTCGTGTCCGAGCACCACAGTTTTAAGGCGTCGGATGGCGGTGGCCACGTACTGGACATCTACCACTGCCCTGCTCGCTATGTCCTGCGGCAGCGTCCAGCCCAGGCCCCCGGCACCCAGCACATCCCCAACCCTGGTCACCCTCGCTGTCACGGCCCTCCCCTCCGACAGCCACTCGAACCCGCGAGTACGGAGGTGCGGATTCCTGAGCAATGGCTCCCTGATGACAGCTGCTAGTCCTGCCAGAGGGTAGGCGCGACGCGATTCGACCATGTTCCATGGCGGCCACCAGCTGGTTTATGACCAGCACTCGACTCCTGTAAGATAGCACTCGGAGCAGTCCTGTCCATCGGCCCAGGCGAACTGAGACTTTGGCCTCCAGCTCCTGCCAGTTGGCCGGCCAGGATTCCTCAGCCGGGCTGAGGTAGACCCCCAGGTAGAGGAGATGGGTGGTACTCCAGCTGAACCCCCGTAACTCCTCCAGCTGAGAGTCCACCCGCCACGGACCGACCAGTAGTCCAGAACATTTGGCCCAGTTGACCCTGGTGGAAGAAGCTGCCGAGTACACGGCCTGGCACTTGCGCATCCTCTCCATGTCAGCCGGGTCGGTGAAAGTGAGGAGCACATCGTCGGCGTAGGCCAAGAGGACCAACCCTGTGCCCGCGCCGCTCAGAACCAGCCCCGACAAACTCCTCCGCAAGAGGCACAGGAAATGCTCCACGAACAGGGAACACAGCTGGCCTGACAGCGGGCAGCCTTGACGTACTCCTCTCCTGAAGCGAAGGGGCGCCATCAGGGACCGGTTAACTTTAACCAGACACTACGGCGGCGTATAAAAGTTGGATTCAGGCGACGAACTAGTCGAGACACAGGAAGGCGCTCGGCAGACCAGCCCGTCAACAGAAATGGATCAGGTCCCGGACCAGGTGGATGTTGTCGTGTACAAAACTCTTGATGGACTGAATAGCCTGCTTCAGTATAGGTGTAGTTGGGAATGGTGCACCACGTTTTGGAACCATCAGTAATAGCCCACTTCTGACTTTACTTTGGAGGGAAGGCCATTGATGCTGCAGCAGTTGCTAGCCCACAGTGCCTCATGGATGGCCAGTTTCCATGTGCTCGGTCCTTTAGAAGCATGAGCTGAAAATGTGTTGCTGCAAAAGCGCAGCAGGTCAGGCAGCATCCAAGGAACAGGTGAATCGACGTTCCGGGTATGAGCATTCCTGAAGAAGGGCTCATGCCCGAAACGTCGATTCTCCTGTTCCTTGGATGCTGCCTGACCTGCTGCGCTTTTCCAGCAACACATTTTCAGCTCTGATCTCCAGCATCTGCAGACCTCACTTTCTCCTTTAGAAGCATGTCCTACTTCACAGGAGGGAGTGCCACATAACACAATGTGCACGGTCTTCAATATGAGGCTGAGACTTTCCCTCCACCAGGACTGTGTGCTGGCTGTTCCTACAGATACTGTTAGGGACAGATCCATCTGGGAGAAGGGATTTGGTGAGAATGTTTTCCTCTTGTTGGTTCCCCCATCACTTCCCCCAGTCTGGCTGCTATGTATGTGAGGTCTCTCCCTGCTCAGTCAGTGGGGGGCCGATGGGGACACTGTTGGTGATGGACGTTGAAGTCCCACACCCAGAGGACGGTCTGTGTCCTTATCACCCTCAGTGCTTACTCTGATTTGTTTTCAACATTGAGGGGAACTGATTTATCACCGAGGGGACAGGTGAGGGGCAGGAGATGACCGTCCTCAGGCAATTTCCTTGACCATGTGTGACCTGTTACCATGAGCCTTCCCGGGTTCTGGAATCAATATTGGGGAATTGCAGGGTAACTCCTTCCCTGACTGTATCCCAGGGAGTCCCCACCGCTGGTGGGTCTGTCCTGCTGGTGGGACAGGATATACCCAGGGATGGTGATGGGGCTTCATGAAACATGACCCATCAGGCCTGGTCCCGTGAGTTAGACGGTGTCAACTGTTTCCTGACTGGGAGTATGGTGCTGGAAAAGCACAGCAGGTCAGGCAGCATCCGAGGAGCAGGGGAATGAACGTTTCAGGCATAAACCCTTCATCATGAATGAGGATTGTGGGCCGGGGGGCTGAGAGATAAATGGGAGGGAGCAAGTGCTGGGGCTGAGGCTGGGGGGAAGGGAGCTGGGAATGTGATCAGTAGATGGGGGTGGGGGAGAGGTGACAGGTCAGAGAGGAGGGTGGAGTGAATAGGAGGAAAAGGTGATGAACAGGTCAAGGAGTTCCCCGTAATGTTCTGTCCCCGACATTGTTTGTGAACGGCCGGACGTTAGTGAATTGAACAAACGATAAGATCCCGAGGGAAGAGATCCCGTTCCAGGGAGAAGGAGACACTGTTCCGAAGGCCCCTCAGGCAGTTAAAGGGGGGAATACGTTTTCCCTGCGTTTACATTTCTTCACGACACAGGATCGACCACAATTTAGACCAAAATACAGAAATTCCCAAACTCCATTTGTCTTCAGGAAACTGGGAGAGAATCCTTCAGGACAGCAACGTTCCCACCCTCCGTATTAGGAACTAGGAAGGAGTGACCTGTGTCTTCTCTCGAGTGATCAATTGTGTGGGAATGTTCTAGAAACCATCTGTCCTTATGGATGTGTCTCTGTGTGTTTGGGGAGGGAGGGTTTCTTGTGGTTTCTGTCACATTTTTGTCAGTAATTCCGACCTTCCCGTTTGTTATTCCAGCTCCAATTATTTTAATAAATCCCTGAATACAGGAACACATTTGAAAATCTCACTGGGTCCCCGATCAAACGGGTACCTTTGCCTCCAGGCTGATGGATAATGGGTTTGTTTTCCTTCCTCACAGTTAACGTAGTGACCATCTACGTCCTGCTTTATAAAGATTGTGGATTGTCTCCATGTGTCAGACGTTACCTGGGGGCCATGGCAGTGGCGGATCTCCTGGTCATTATCCTCGACCTGATCCTGAGACACATTCCCATTGTTTATTGGGAACAGTTTGATTTCCTGAAGGACTCCGTCCCCGTGTGTAATATCCACGCCGTCCTGCTTTATGCAGCCACTGACTGCTCTGTCTGGTTCACCGTCACTTTCACCTTTGATCGGTTTGTGGCCATTTGTTGCCAGAAACTGAAAAGTAAATATTGCAGTGAGAAGACGGCGGCTGTGGTTCTGGGAGCAGTGACTGTGCTGAGCTGTTTAAAGGACATTTCCTGGTATTTTATGCTCACGGCTCGGTATTGGCTGATGAACCGCCCCTGGTTCTGTGATGTAACAGACGCTGTTCGATTCTCCAGTGTCTGGATCACAATAGAGTCCCTCCACCACATTCTAACCCCGTGTGTCCCATTTCTCCTGATTCTGCTGCTCAATGTTCTCACCGTCAGACACATTGTAGTGACCAGCAGAGCCCGCAGGAGACTCCGCGCTCACACCAATGGGGACGCTCAGTCTGACACAGAAATGAGAAACCGAAAAAAATCCATCATTTTACTGATTGTGATCTCGGCCAATTTCATCCTGTTATGGTCAATGTTAATGCTGTATTCTATATGGTTCCGGATGAGGATGATTGTGAATACCCCTGTGTATCTCCATTACTTTGTGCGGGAATTGGGCTTCATGCTGCAGCTCCTCAGTTGCTGCACAAACACCGCGATTTATGCCGTGACCCAGACTAAGTTCAGGCAGCAGCTGAAGAATGTTCTGAAATATCCCTTCACCCAAATCCATCCATCCATCAAATTCCCTCATTAATCAATCCATCCGGGATTTTCTCATTTCAGTTCAGTGTTCCAGCGATGGAGCAGCCTGTCGCTATGGTAACAGACTGAGGGTAGCGCTGGTTTGTCCATCCTTATCCCACAGGGGGGTTACAGGGAAACATTTCAATGTTTCTCACAACTCAGGGGTCAGTGAGAAAAGGCACCATCCCACCGACTGTATCCATCACTTCCATTTGTAAACAATAAAAATGTTGATTAAAGCGTGCCGAGCAGCAGAGTGACCGATGTTGGTGTGTGTCTTTCTGTTGGAGAAACTGAGCTGGAGAGAGACAGACTCAGCCTCAAGTCCTGGTCCTCAGGGAAGGGAAGGGCACCGGGCCCTGAGCTCAGGAGCTGGGTTTAACTCCCTCTGCACCCCTCCCCCTCCAACCTGGCCTCCCCATTTCCTCTCCCCGACTCTTCCTCCTCAATTCTCTCCCTCTCTCTCTTTCTGCACACTGTCTCTCTCTCACCTCCTCTCCCTTTCACTCTCTCTGGTCCCCTCTCAGACACCCCCCCCCAACCCAGGTTTCTCCACCTGCCTCCACTATTCTTTCTGCCTCACTCTCCCTCTCTCTCACACCCCAACATGCGTTTCTCCACCTGCCTCCATTCTTCTCTCTCCCCCTCACCCTCACTCTCTCTCTCTCCTGCCATCTCTGTCTCCCTCCCGCAATTCCGTCTCTACCGCAATTTCCCCACTTCCCACATCTCTCAATCATCTCACCCCCACCCCCCACACGCAGCTGCACCACAAACACCCAGTCTCTAGGTTAGAGGGAGAGGGAAGGACCAGGGAGACAGAGTGTGTCAGAGAGAGAGGAAGGGCAGGACAGGAGGGAGAGAGATTGAGTCAGAGAGAAACGGAGGGAGGTGGGGAGAGAGAGAGACACCGAGAGAGGGGGATCGAGAGTGAGAGAAGATGGAGAGAGAGCGAAGGAGCAGGGAGAGACAGAGGGAGAGAGAGAGGGAAGGGAGAGATAAGGTGAGGGAGGGAGAGAGAGAAATAAGGGAGGACATAATGAGAGAGGGGTCAGAGAGAGGGGGGACAGAGAGAGGGGGACAGAGAGAGGGGGGACAGAAAAGGGAGGAGATAGAGAGTACGACAGAGAGAGGGGCACAGAGAGTGGGGTACAGAGTGGGGGGGAGAGAGGGGGTCAGAGAGAGGGGGACAGAGAGTGGGGGATGGAGAGAGTGGGGGACAGAGAGAGAGGGGACAGAGAGAGAGGGGACAGAGAGAGAGGGGGCAGAGAGAGAGGGGGCAGAGAGAGAGGGGGCAGAGAGAGAGGGGGCAGAGAGAGGGCGACAGAGGGGGGCAGAGAGCGGGGGAGAGATCGACGGGACAGAGAGAGGGGGACAGAGAGAGTGGGGGAGAGAGAGAGAGGGGACAGAGAGAAGAGGGGACAGAGAGATGGTGACAGAGAGATGGTGACAGAGAGAAGGGGACAGAGAGAAGGGGACAGAGAGAGGGGTACAGAGTGGGAGAGACAGAGGGGGTCAGAGAGAGGGGGACAGAGAGTGGGGGATGGAGAGAGTGGGAGACAGAGAGAGGGGTACAGAGAGAGGGGACAGAGAGAGGGCGACAGATTGGGGGTCAGACAGCGGGGGGGAGAGAGAGAGGGGACAGAGAGAGCGGGACAGAGAGAGAGGGGGAGATAGAGGGGACAGAGAGAGGGGGACAGAGAGAGGGGAAGATAGAGGGGACAGAGAGTGGGGGACAGAGAGGGTACAGAGTGGGGGGAGAGAGGGGGTCAGAGAGGGGGACAGAGAGGGGGACAGAGAGGGGGACAGAGAGGGGGACAGAGAGGGGGACAGAGAGGGGGACAGAGAGAAAGGGGGACAGAGAGGGGGGCAAGAGAAGGGGGCAGAGAGAGGGTAAAAGAGAGGGGGTCAGAGAGCGGGGGAGAGAGATAGGGGACAGAGAGAGGAGGACAGAGAGAGGTGGAGATAGAGGGGACAGACAGCGGGGGAGAGAGATAGGGGACAGAGAGAGGAGGACAGAGAGAGGGGGAGATAGAGGGGACAGAGAGAGGGGAACAGAGAGAGGGGTACAGAGTGGGGGGAGAGAGGGGGACAGAGAGTGGGGGGATGGAGAGAGTGGGGGACAGAGAGAGAGAGGGGGACAGAGAGAGAGGGGGACAGAGAGAGAGGGGGACAGAGAGGGGTGGAGAGTGGGGGACAGAGAGAGAGAGGGGGACAGAGAGAGAGAAGGACAGAGAGAGAGGGAACAGAGAGAGGGGGCAGAGAGCGGGGCAGAGGGAGAGGCAGGTGGGAGAGAGACGGAGTCAGAAAGAGGGGGACAGAAAGAGGGCGACAGAGAGAGGGGGCAGAGAGCGGGGGAGAGAGAGAGGCGGTTGGGAGAGAGAGGGGGTCAGAGAGAGGGGAACAGAGAGAGGGGGACAGAGAGAGGAGGACAGAGAGTGAGGGGGACAGAGAGAGAGGGGGCAGAAAGAGGGTGACAAAGAGGGGGGGACAGAGTGGGGGAGACAGAGAGAGGGGAGACAGAGAGAGCGGGAGACAGAGAGAGAGGGGTCAGAGAGAGAGTGGACAGAGAGAGAGAGGTGTAGAGAGAGAGGGACAGAGAGAGAGGGGGACAGAGAGAGTGTGACAGAGAGAGGGGGGTGAGAGAGAGGGCGACAGAGAGGGGTGGAACAGAGAGAGCGGGACAAAGAGAGAGGGGGACAGAGAGAGAGGGTACAGAGAGAGGGGGGGACAGAGAGTGGGTACAGAGAGAGGGGGACAGAAAGAGAGGGGCAGAGAGAGAGGGGGGCAGAGAGAGAGGGGATCAGAGACAGAGGGGGTCAGAGAGAGAGGGTCAGAGAGAGAGGGGGACAGAGAGAGGGGCAGAGAGAGAGGGGGGCAGAGGGGGGGACAGAGAGAGTGGGAGACAGAGAGAGGGGCAGAGAGAGAGGGGGTCAGAGGGAGGGACAGAGAGAGGGGGACAGAGAGAGAGGGGGCAGAAAGAGGCAACAGAGTGAGGGGGACAGAGAGAGAGGGGGACAGAGAGAGGGGGAACAGAGAAAGGAGGAACAGAGAAAGGAGGAACAGAGAGAAGGGGGGATAGAGAGACGGTGACAGAGAGGGGGGGCAGAGAGAGGGAGACAGAGAGAGGGGGACAGAGAGAGAGAGGGGGACAGAGAGAGAGGGGCAGAGAGAGTGGGGGCAGAGAGATGGCAACAGAGAGGGGGTCCGACAGCGGGCGGGAGAGAAGAGGGGACAGAGAGAGGGAGGCAGAGAGAGAGGGGGACAGAGAGAGGGGGGTACAGAGAGAGAGGGGGCAGAGAGAGGGCAACAGAGAGGGGGTCAGAGAGCGGGGGAGAGAGAGAGGGGGCAGAGAGAGGGGGGGACAGAGAGAGGGGGGACAGAGAGACGGTGACAGAGAGAGGGACGACAGCGAGAGAGGGGGACAGTGAGGTGGTACAGGGAGAGGCGGGTGTGAGAGAGGGGGTCAGAGACAGGGCGACAGAGAGAGGGTGACAGCCAGAGAGGGTAACAGAGAGAGGGGGGACAGGGAGCGGGGGAGATAGAGGGGGTCAGAGAGAGAGAGGGGGAGAGAGAGAGTGGGGGTCAGAGAGAGGGCAACAGAGAGCGGGGGTCAGAGAGTGGGGGAGATAGAGGGAGTCAGAGAGAGAGGGGGGCAGAGAGAGGGGGGACAGAGAGGGGGGGACAGAGAGAGGGGACAGAGAGAGGGGGAACAGAGAAAGGGGGAACAGAGAGAAGGGGGGATAGTAAGACGGTGACAGAGAGGGGGGGCAGAGAGAGGGAGACAGAGAGAGGGGTACAGAGTGGGGGAGAGAGAGGGGGTCAGAGAGAGGGGGACAGAGAGTGGGGGGCAGAGAGAGTGGGGGCAGAGAGAGTGGGGGCAGAGAGAGAGGGTGACAGAGTGGGGGTCAGAGAGCGGGAGAGAGAGGGGGGGGCAGTGAGAGAGGGATAGAGTGAGGAGGACAGAGAGAGGGGGCAGAGAGAGAGAGGGGACAGAGAGAGAGGGTGACAGAGAGGGGGTCAAAGAGCGGGAGAGAGAGAGGGGACAGAGAGAGGGGAACAGAGAGAGAGAAGGGACAGAGAGAGGGGTCGGGGGGGCAGAGAGAGTGGGACAGAGAGAGGGGCGACAGCGAGAGAGGGGGCAGAGAGATGGGGGGCAGAGAGAGAGGGGGCAGAGAGAAAGGGGGCAGAGAGAGAGAGGGGGCAGAGAGACGGCGACAGAGAGAGGGGCGACAGAGAGCGCGGGCGACAGAGAGGGTGTCAGAGAGCGGGAAGAGAGAGAGGGGGACAGAGAGAGAGGGGGACAGAGAGAGAGGGGGACAGAGAGGGAGGGGACAGAGAGAGGGGGGGACAGAGATGGGGGGTAGAGAGAGGCGGGACAGAGAGGGGGTACAGAGAGAGGGGGGAACAGAGGGAGGGGGCAGATAGAGGGGGGACAGAGAGGGGGTACAGAGAGAGGGGGGAACAGAGAGAGGGGGGAACAGAGAGAGGGGAACAGAGAGAGAGGGGGTACAGAGAGAGGAGGACATAGTGAGGGGAACAGAGAGAGGGGGACAGAGAGCGGGAGAGAGGGGACAGTGAGAAGGGGATAGAGAGAGGGGGACAGAGAGAGAGAGAGGGGGACAGAGAGAGGGGGGACAGAGAGATAGGGGCAGAAAGAGGGCAACAGAGAGGGGGTCAGAGAGCGGGGGAGAGAGAGGGGACAGAGAGAGGTGGACAGAGAGAGGGGGGCAGAGAGAGGGGGGGCAGAGAGAGGGGGGGCAGAGAGAGGGGGGGCAGAGAGAGGGGGTGACAGAGAGGTGGTCAGAGAGCGGGAGAGAGAGGGGACTGTGAGAGGGGGATAGAGAGAGGGGGACAGAGAGTGAGTGGGACAGAGAGAGAGGGGGACGAAAGAGGGAGACAGAGAGCGAGGGAGACAGAGAGAGGGGAGACAGAGAGAGAAGGAGACAGAGAGAGAGGGGACAGAGAGAGAGGGAACAGAGAGAGAGGGGACAGAGAGAGAGATGTGCAGAAAGAGAGGGACAGAGAGAGCGAGGGGGACAGAGAAAGAGGGGGACAGAGAGAGTGGGACAGAGAGAGGGGGGTCAGAGAAAGAGGGCGACAGAGAGGGGTGGAACAGAGAGAGCGGGACAAAGAGAGAGGGGGACAGAGAGAGAGGGTACAGACAGAGGGGGCAGAGAGAGACGGGGTCAGAGACAGAGGTGGACAGAGAGAGAGGAGGACAGAGAGAGAGGGCAGAGAGAGAGAGGGGGGCAGAGGGGGGGGACAGAGAGAGTGGGGGACAGAGAGACGGGGACAGAGAGAGGGGGAACAGAGAAAGGGGGAACAGAGAGAAGGGGGGATAGAGAGACGGTGACAGAGGGAGGGCCGGGAGAGGGAGACAGAGAGAGTGGGACAGAGAGAGAGAGGGCGACAGAGAGAGGGGTCGGGGGCAGAGAGAGTGGGGGCACAGACAGGGAAACAGAGAGGGGGTCAGAGAGCGGGGGAGAGAGAGAGGGGACAGAGAGAGGGGGACAGAGAGAGAGGGGAGAGAGAGAGAGGGGGACAGTGAGGTGGTACAGGGAAGGCGGGTGTGAGAGAGTGGGGGTCAGAGAGAGGGCGACAGAGAGAGGGCGACAGCGAGAGAGGGTAACAGAGAGAGGGGGGACAGGGAGCGGGGGAGATAGAGGGGGTCAGAGAGAGAGAGAGGGGGACAGTGAGAGTGGGGGTCAGAGAGAGGGCAACAGAGAGCGGGGGACAGAGAGTGGGGGAGATAGAGGGGGTCAGAGAGAGAGGGGGGAAAGAGAGAGGGGGGACAGAGAGAGGGGGGACAGAGAGGGGGGGAAAGAGAGAGGGGGAAAGAGAGAGGGGGAACAGAGAAAGGGGAAACAGAGAGAAGGGGGATACAAAGACGGTGACAGAGAGGGGGGGCAGAGAGAGGGAGACAGAGAGAGAGGGGTACAGAGTGGGGGAGAGAGAGGGGTCAGAGAGAGGGGGACAGAGAGTGGTGGGCAGAGAGGGCGGCAGAGAGAGTGGGGGCAGAGAGAGAGGGGGCAGAGAGAAAGGGTGACAGAGAGGAGGTCAGAGAGCTGGAGAGAGAGAGAGGGGGTCAGAGAGAGAGGGGGTCAGAGAGAGAGAGGGGAACAGAGAGAGTGGGGGTCAGACAGAGGGCGACAGAGAGCAGGGGACAGAGAGTGGGGGAGATGGAGGGGGTCAGAGAGAGAGGGGGGACAGAGAGAGGGGGGACAGAGAGAGGGGGGACAGAGAGAGGGGGGACAGAGTGAGGGGGGGACAGAGTGAGGGGGGGGGGCAGAGTGAGGGGGGGGGCAGAGTGAGGGGGGGACAGAGTGAGGGGGGATAGAGTGAGGGGGAACAGCAAAAGGGGGAACAGAGAGAAGGAGGGATAGAAAGACGGTGACAGAGAGGGGGTGCAGAGAGAGGGAGACAGATAGAGGTGTGCAGAGTGGGGGAGAGAGAGGGGGTCAGAGGTGGGGGACAGAGAGTGGGGGGACAGAGAGGGGGGCAGAGAGAGTGGGGGCAGAGAGAGAGGGGGCAGAGAGAGAGGGTGAGAGAGAGGGGGTCAGAGAGCGGGAGAGAGAGAGAGGCGGCAGTGAGAGGGGGATAGAGAGAGGGGGACAGAGAGAGGGGGGCAGAGAGAAAGGGGGCAGAGAGAGAGGGAAGAAAGAGAGGATGACAGAGAAGGGGTTAGAGAGCGGGAGATAGAGAGAGGGGGCAGTGAGATGGGGATAGAGAGAGGGGGACAAAGAGAGAGGGGGCAGGGAGAGAGGGTGACAGAGAGGGGGTCAAAGAGCGGGGGAGAGAGAGAGGGGGATAGAGAGAGGGGAACAGAGAGAGAGAAGGGACAGAGAGAGGGGTCGGGGGGGGCAGAGAGAGGGGTCAGAGAGAGGGCAACAGAGAGAGGGGGACAGGCAGCGGGGGAGATAGAGGTGGTCAGAGAGAGAGGGGGTCAGAGAGAGAGGGGGTCAGAGAGAGAGGGGGACAGAGAGAGGGGGACAGAGAGAGGGAGGGGACAGAGAGAGGGGGAACAGAGAAAGGGGGAACAGAGAGAAGGGGGGATAGAAAGATTGTGACAGAGAGGGGGTGCAGAGAGAGGGAGACAGAGAGAGGGGTACAGAGTGGGGGAGAGAGAGGGGGTCAGAGAGAGGGGGACAGAGAGTGGGGGGACAGAGAGGGGGGCAGAGAGAGTGGGGGCAGAGAGAGAGGGGGCAGAGAGAAAGGTTGACAGAGATGGGGTCAGAGAGCGGGAGAGAGAGAGGGGGGGGGGCAGTGAGTGCGGGATAGAGAGAGGGGGACAGAGAGAGGGGGCAGAGAGAGAGGGGGCAGAGAGAGAGGGGGCAGAGAGAGAGGGGGGCAGAGAGAGAGGGCGACAGAGAGGGGGTCAAAGAGCGGGGGAGAGAGAGGGGACAGAGTGAGGGGGACAGGAGTGAGGGGGAAAGAGAGAGGGGGACAGAGAGTGGGGAACAGAGTGAGTGGAACAGAGAGAGGGAAACAGAGAGAGCGGGACAGAGAGAGGGGTCGGGGGGGCAGAGAGAGCGGGGGCAGAGAGAGGGCAACAGAGAGGGGATCAGAGAGCGGGGGAGAGAGGGGGTCAGAGAGGGTGGGAGAGAGAGGGGACAGATAGAGGGGGACAGAGAGAGAGGGGTCAGTGAGAGAGAGGGGGACAGAGAGAGAAGGGGGCAGAAAGAGGAGACAGAGAGAGGGGGGAAAAGAGAGAGAAGGACAGAGAGAGAAGGGGTCAGAGAGAAGGGGGACAGAGAGATGGGTGACAGAGAGAGGGGGTCAAAGAGAGGGGGAACAGAGAAAGGTGGGACAGAGAGAAGGGGGGATAGAGAGACGGTGACAGAGAGAGGGGGCAGAGGGAGAGAGAGAGAGAGGGGTACAGTGTGGGGGAGAGAGGGTGGGTCAGAGGGAGGGGGACAGAGAGTGGGCGGATGGAGAGAGTGGGGGATAGAGAGAGAGAGGGGGCAGAAAGGTGGGCAGAGAGAGAGGGGGCAGAGAGAGGGTGACAGAGACGGGGACAGAGAGAGGGGGGACAGAGAGAGGGGGGTCAGAGAGAGGGGGGTCAGAGAGAGGGGGGTCAGAGAGAGGGGGGTCAGAGAGACTGTGACAGAGAGGGGGCAGAGAGACGGGGACAGAGAGAGGGGGACAGAGAGACGGTGACTGAGAGGGAGCAGAGAGAGGGCGATAGAGATGGGGGAACAGAGAGCGGGGAACAGAGCGAGGGGGCAGAGAGAGGCGGTCAGACAGAGAGACGGATAGAGAGAGAGGGTGACAGAGAGAGCGGGGACAGAGAGAGAGAGGACAGAGGGGGGAGGGGGGGACCAGAGTCAGGGGGAGGCAGAGAGAGGGGGACAGAGCGAGAGGGAACAGAGGGAGAGGGGACAGAGAGATGGTGATAGAGAGGGGGCAGAGAGAGGAGGGACAGAGAGAGGGGGACAGAGAGAGAGGGGGACAGAGAGAGGGAGAACAGAGCGAGGCAGACAGAGCGAGGAGGGACAGAGAGAGGAGGGACAGAGAGAGGAGGGACAGAGAGAGGGGGACAGAGAGAGGGGGGACAGAGAGAGGGGGGACAGAGAGAGGGGGGACAGAGAGAGGGGGGACAGAGAGAGGGGGACAGAGAGAGGGGGACAGAGAGAAGGGGACAGAGAGAGGGGGACAGAGAGAGGGGGTTACAGAGAGAGGGGGACACAGAGAGAGGGGGGCAGAGAGAGGGGGACAGAGAGAGGGGGACAGAGAGAGGGGGACAGAGAGAGGGGGACAGAGAGAGGGGGACAGAGAGTGAGTGGGACAGAGAGAGAGGGGGACGAAAGAGGGAGACAGAGAGCGAGGGAGACAGAGAGAGGGGAGACAGAGAGAGAAGGAGACAGAGAGAGAGGGGACAGAGAGAGAGGGGACAGAGAGAGAGGGGACAGAGAGAGAGAGATGTGCAGAAAGAGAGGGACAGAGAGAGCGAGGGGGACAGAGAAAGAGGGGGACAGAGAGAGTGGGACAGAGAGAGGGGGGTCAGAGAAAGAGGGCGACAGAGAGGGGTGGAACAGAGAGAGCGGGACAAAGAGAGAGGGGGACAGAGAGAGAGGGTACAGACAGAGGGGGCAGAGAGAGACGGGGTCAGAGACAGAGGTGGACAGAGAGAGAGGAGGACAGAGAGAGAGGGCAGAGAGAGAGAGGGGGGCAGAGGGGGGGGACAGAGAGAGTGGGGGACAGAGAGACGGGGACAGAGAGAGGGGGAACAGAGAAAGGGGGAACAGAGAAAGGGGGAACAGAGAGAAGGGGGGATAGAGAGACGGTGACAGAGGGGGGGCCGGGAGAGGGAGACAGAGAGAGTGGGACAGAGAGAGAGAGGGCGACAGAGAGAGGGGTCGGGGGCAGAGAGAGTGGGGGCACAGACAGGGAAACAGAGAGGGGGTCAGAGAGCGGGGGAGAGAGAGAGGGGACAGAGAGAGGGGGACAGAGAGAGAGGGGAGAGAGAGAGAGGGGGACAGTGAGGTGGTACAGGGAAGGCGGGTGTGAGAGAGTGGGGGTCAGAGAGAGGGCGACAGAGAGAGGGCGACAGCGAGAGAGGGTAACAGAGAGAGGGGGGACAGGGAGCGGGGGAGATAGAGGGGGTCAGAGAGAGAGAGGGGGGGACAGTGAAGTGGGGGTCAGAGAGAGGGCAACAGAGAGCGGGGGACAGAGAGTGGGGGAGATAGAGGGGGTCAGAGTGAGAGGGGGGAAAGAGAGAGGGGGGACAGAGAGAGGGGGGACAGAGAGACGGGGGACAGAGAGGGGGGGGACAGAGAGGGGGGGAAAGAGAGAGGGGGAAAGAGAGAGGGGGAACAGAGAAAGGGGAAACAGAGAGAAGGGGGATACAAAGACGGTGACAGAGAGGGGGGGCAGAGAGAGGGAGACAGAGAGAGAGGGGTACAGAGTGGGGGAGAGAGAGGGGGTCAGAGAGAGGGGGACAGAGAGTGGGGGGCAGAGAGGGCGGCAGAGAGAGTGGGGGCAGAGAGAGAGGGGGCAGAGAGAAAGGGTGACAGAGAGGAGGTCAGAGAGCGGGAGAGAGAGAGAGGGGGTCAGAGAGAGAGGGGGTCAGAGAGAGAGAGGGGAACAGAGAGAGTGGGGGTCAGACAGAGGGCGACAGAGAGCAGGGGACAGAGAGTGGGGGAGATGGAGGGGGTCAGAGAGAGAGGGGGGACAGAGAGAGGGGGGACAGAGAGAGGGGGGACAGAGTGAGGGGGGACAGAGTGAGGGGGGGACAGAGAGTGGGGAACAGAGTGAGTGGAACAGAGAGAGGGAAACAGAGAGAGCGGGACAGAGAGAGGGGTCGGGGGGGCAGAGAGAGCGGGGGCAGAGAGAGGGCAACAGAGAGGGGATCAGAGAGCGGGGGAGAGAGGGGGTCAGAGAGGGTGGGAGAGAGAGGGGACAGATAGAGGGGGACAGAGAGAGAGGGGTCAGTGAGAGAGAGGGGGACAGAGAGAGAAGGGGGCAGAAAGAGGAGACAGAGAGAGGGGGGAAAAGAGAGAGAAGGACAGAGAGAGAAGGGGTCAGAGAGAAGGGGGACAGAGAGATGGGTGACAGAGAGAGGGGGTCAAAGAGAGGGGGAACAGAGAAAGGTGGGACAGAGAGAAGGGGGGATAGAGAGACGGTGACAGAGAGAGGGGGCAGAGGGAGAGAGAGAGAGAGGGGTACAGTGTGGGGGAGAGAGGGTGGGTCAGAGGGAGGGGGACAGAGAGTGGGCGGATGGAGAGAGTGGGGGATAGAGAGAGAGAGGGGGCAGAAAGGTGGGCAGAGAGAGAGGGGGCAGAGAGAGGGCGACAGAGACGGGGACAGAGAGAGGGGGGACAGAGAGAGGGGGGTCAGAGAGAGGGGGGTCAGAGAGACTGTGACAGAGAGGGGGCAGAGAGACGGGGACAGAGAGAGGGCGACAGAGACGGTGACTGAGAGGGAGCAGAGAGAGGGCGATAGAGATGGGGGAACAGAGAGCGGGGAACAGAGCGAGGGGGCAGAGAGAGGCGGTCAGACAGAGAGACGGATAGAGAGAGAGGGTGACAGAGAGAGCGGGGACAGAGAGAGAGAGGACAGAGGGGGGAGGGGGGACCAGAGTCAGGGGGAGGCAGAGAGAGGGGGACAGAGCGAGAGGGAACAGAGGGAGAGGGGACAGAGAGATGGTGATAGAGAGGGGGCAGAGAGAGGAGGGACAGAGAGAGGGGGACAGAGAGAGAGGGGGACAGAGAGAGGGAGAACAGAGCGAGGCAGACAGAGCGAGGAGGGACAGAGAGAGGAGGGACAGAGAGAGGGGGACAGAGAGAGGGGGGACAGAGAGGGGGGACAGAGAGAGGGGGGACAGAGAGAGGGGGGACAGAGAGAGGGGGGACAGAGAGAGGGGGGACAGAGAGAGGGGGGACAGAGAGAGGGGGACAGAGAGAAGGGGACAGAGAGAGGGGGACAGAGAGAGGGGGTTACAGAGAGAGGGGGACACAGAGAGAGGGGGGCAGAGAGAGGGGGACAGAGAGAGGGGGACAGAGAGAGGGGGACAGAGAGAGGGGGACAGAGAGTGAGTGGGACAGAGAGAGAGGGGGACGAAAGAGGGAGACAGAGAGCGAGGGAGACAGAGAGAGGGGAGACAGAGAGAGAAGGAGACAGAGAGAGAGGGGACAGAGAGAGAGGGGACAGAGAGAGAGGGGACAGAGAGAGAGATGTGCAGAAAGAGAGGGACAGAGAGAGCGAGGGGGACAGAGAAAGAGGGGGACAGAGAGAGAAGGAGACAGAGAGAGAGGGGACAGAGAGAGAGGGGACAGAGAGAGAGGGGACAGAGAGAGAGATGTGCAGAAAGAGAGGGACAGAGAGAGCGAGGGGGACAGAGAAAGAGGGGGACAGAGAGAGTGGGACAGAGAGAGGGGGGTCAGAGAAAGAGGGCGACAGAGAGGGGTGGAACAGAGAGAGCGGGACAAAGAGAGAGGGGGACAGAGAGAGAGGGTACAGACAGAGGGGGCAGAGAGAGACGGGGTCAGAGACAGAGGTGGACAGAGAGAGAGGAGGACAGAGAGAGAGGGCAGAGAGAGAGAGGGGGGCAGAGGGGGGGACAGAGAGAGTGGGGGAGAGAGACGGGGACAGAGAGAGGGGGAACAGAGAAAGGGGGAACAGAGAGAAGGGGGGATAGAGAGACGGTGACAGAGGGGGGGCCGGGAGAGGGAGACAGAGAGAGTGGGACAGAGAGAGAGAGGGCGACAGAGAGAGGGGTCGGGGCAGAGAGAGTGGGGGCACAGACAGGGAAACAGAGAGGGGGTCAGAGAGCGGGGGAGAGAGAGAGGGGACAGAGAGAGGGGGACAGAGAGAGAGGGGAGAGAGAGAGAGGGGGACAGTGAGGTGGTACAGGGAAGGCGGGTGTGAGAGAGTGGGGGTCAGAGAGAGGGCGACAGAGAGAGGGCGACAGCGAGAGAGGGTAACAGAGAGAGGGGGGATAGGGAGCGGGGGAGATAGAGGGGGTCAGAGAGAGAGAGAGGGGGACAGTGAAGTGGGGGTCAGAGAGAGGGCAACAGAGAGTGGGGGAGATAGAGGGGTCAGAGAGAGAGGGGGGAAAGAGAGAGGGGGGACAGAGAGAGGAGGGACAGAGGGGGGGGGACAGAGAGGGGGGGGAAAGAGAGAGGGGGAAAGAGAGAGGGGGAACAGAGAAAGGGGAAACAGAGAGAAGGGGGATACAAAGACGGTGACAGAGAGGGGGGGCAGAGAGAGGGAGACAGAGAGAGAGGGGTACAGAGTGGGGGAGAGAGAGGGGGTCAGAGAGAGGGGGACAGAGAGTGGGGGGCAGAGAGGGCAGCAGAGAGAGTGGGGGCAGAGAGAGAGGGGGCAGAGAGAAAGGGTGACAGAGAGGAGGTCAGAGAGCGGGAGAGAGAGAGAGGGGGTCAGAGAGAGAGGGGGTCAGAGAGAGAGAGGGGAACAGAGAGAGTGGGGGTCAGACAGAGGGCGACAGAGAGCAGGGGACAGAGAGTGGGGGAGATGGAGGGGGTCAGAGAGAGAGGGGGGACAGAGAGAGGGGGTCAGAGTGAGGGGGGGACAGAGTGAGGGGGGGACAGAGTGAGGGGGGGACAGAGTGAGGGGGGGACAGAGTGAGGGGGGATAGAGTGAGGGGGAACAGCAAAAGGGGGAACAGAGAGAAGGGGGGATAGAAAGACGGTGACAGAGAGGGGGTGCAGAGAGAGGGAGACAGAGAGAGGGGTACAGAGTGGGGGAGAGAGAGGGGGTCAGAGAGAGGGGGACAGAGAGTGGGGGGACAGAGAGGGGGGCAGAGAGAGTGGGGGCAGAGAGAGAGGGGGCAGAGAGAGAGGGTGAGAGAGAGGGGGTCAGAGAGCGGGAGAGAGAGAGAGGCGGCAGTGAGAGGGGGATAGAGAGAGGGGGACAGAGAGAGGGGGGCAGAGAGAGAGGGAAGAAAGAGAGGATGACAGTGAAGGGGTTAGAGAGCGGGAGATAGAGAGAGGGGGCAGTGAGATGGGGATAGAGAGAGGGGGACAAAGAGAGAGGGGGCAGGGAGAGAGGGTGACAGAGAGGGGGTCAAAGAGCGGGGGAGAGAGAGAGGGGGATAGAGAGAGGGGAACAGAGAGAGAGAAGGGACAGAGAGAGGGGTCGGGGGGGCAGAGAGAGGGGGTCAGAGAGAGGGCAACAGAGAGAGGGGGACAGGCAGCGGGGGAGATAGAGGTGGTCAGAGAGAGAGGGGGTCAGAGAGAGAGGGGGTCAGAGAGAGAGAGGGGGACAGAGAGAGGGGGACAGAGAGAGGAGGGGACAGAGAGAGGGGGAACAGAGAAAGGGGGAACAGAGAGAAGGGGGGATAGAAAGATTGTGACAGAGAGGGGGTGCAGAGAGAGGGAGACAGAGAGAGGGGTACAGAGTGGGGGAGAGAGAGGGGGTCAGAGAGAGGGGGACAGAGAGTGGGGGGACAGAGAGGGGGGCAGAGAGAGTGGGGGCAGAGAGAGAGGGGGCAGAGAGAAAGGTTGACAGAGATGGGGTCAGAGAGCGGGAGAGAGAGAGGGGGGGCAGTGAGTGCGGGATAGAGAGAGGGGGACAGAGAGAGGGGGGCAGAGAGAGAGGGGGGCAGAGAGAGAGGGGGGCAGAGAGAGAGGGGGGCAGAGAGAGAGGGCGACAGAGAGGGGGACAGAGAGAGGGGGACAGAGAGAGGGGGACAGAGAGAGAGGGGGACAGAGAGAGAGGGGGACAGAGAGAGAGGGGGACAGATAGAGAGGGGGACAGAGAGAGGGGGACAGAGAGAGAGGGGGACAGAGAGAGAGGGGGACAGAGAGAGAGGGGGACAGAGAGAGAGGGGGACAGAGAGAGAGGGGCAGAGAGTGATAGGGGCAGACAGAGGGGGACAGAGTGAGGGGGGCAGTGAGTGCGGGATAGAGAGAGGGGGACAGAGAGAGGGGGGCAGAGAGAGAGGGGGGCAGAGAGAGAGGGGGGCAGAGAGAGAGGGGGGCAGAGAGAGAGGGGGGCAGAGAGAGAGGGGGGCAGAGAGAGAGGGCGACAGAGAGGGGGTCAAAGAGAGGGGGGCAGAGAGAGGGGGACAGAGAGAGGGGGACAGAGAGAGGGGGACAGAGAGAGGGGGACAGAGAGAGAGGGGGACAGAGAGAGAGGGGGACAGAGAGAGAGGGGGACAGATAGAGAGGGGGACAGAGAGAGGGGGACAGAGAGAGAGGGGGACAGAGAGAGAGGGGGACAGAGAGAGAGGGGGACAGAGAGAGAGGGGCAGAGAGTGATAGGGGCAGACAGAGGGGGACAGAGTGAGGGGGGCAGGGAGAGAGGGACAGAGAGAGGGGGACAGAGAGAGGGGGGCAGAGAGAGAGGGTGACAGAGAGTTGGGGAGATAGAGTGGGTCAGAGAGTGAGAACAGAGAGAGAGGTACAGAGTGAGGGAGACAGGGGTGGTCAGAGAGGGGGTGTCAGAGAGAGGGGGACAGAGAGTGGGTGGATGGAGAGAATGGGGGACAGAGAGAGAGGGGGACAGAGAGGGGGCAGACCGAGAGAGGGAGAGATAGAGGAGACAGAGAGAGGGGGAAAGAGAGAGGGGGCAGAGAAAGAGGGGGACAGAGAGAGAGGGGGATAGAGAGAGAGGGGGCAGAAAGAGGCGACAGAGAGAGGGGGGCAGAGAGAGAGGGGCAGAGAGAGAGGGGGAACACAGAGTGGGGGAGATTGAGAGAGAGGGGCAGAGAGCGATGGGGGCAGACGGGGGGGGGCAGACAGAGGGGGACAGAGTGAGGGGGGCAGAGAGAAAGAGACAGAGAGAGGAGGACAGAGAGAGGGGGGCAGAGAGAGGGGGGAAAGAGAGAGGGGCAGAGAGAGGGTGACAGGGAGTTGGGGAGAAAGAGTGGGTCAGAGAGTGGGGACAGAGAGAGGGGGACAGAGAGAGAGGGGGACAGAGAGAGAGGGGGACAGAGAGAGAGGGGGACAGAGAGAGAGGGGGACAGAGAGAGAGGGGGACAGAGAGAGGGGGAGACAGAGAGAGGCGGGTGGGAGAGAGAGGGGGACAGAGATGAGGGAACAGAGAGAGCGGGACTGAGAGAGTGGGGGACAGAGAGAGAGGGGGACAAAGAGGAGGGATAGAGAGATGTGGGTGGGAGAGAGAGGGGACAGAGGGGGACAGAGAGTGGGGAGATCGAGAGAGAGGGGGACAGAGAGAGCGGGCGACAGAGAGGGGGTCAGAGAGCGGGGAGAGAGAGAGGACACAGAGAGAGGGGGACGGGGGTCAGAGAGAGGGGGGCAGTGAGAGAGGGGGGGTAGAGAGAGGGGAGAGAGAGAGGACACAGAGAGAGGGGGACGGGGGTCAGAGAGAGGGGTTCAGAGAGAGAGGAGGCAGAGACAGGGTGCAGAAAGAGAGGATGACAGGGAGGGGGTCAGAGAGCGGGAGAGAGAGAGGGGGACAGTGAGATGGGGAGAGAGAGAGGGGGACAGAGAGAGGGGACAGAGAGAGAGAGGGAGACTGAGGGGGGTCAAAGAGCAGAGGAGAGAGAGAGGGGACAGAGAGAGGGGGACAGAGAGAGGGGAACAGAGAGAGAGGGGACAGAGAGAGGGGTCGGGGAGCAGAGAGAGTGGGACAGAGAGAGTGGGACAGAGAGAGGGGCGACAGCGAGAGAGGGCAACAGAGAGAGGGGGACAGAGAGCGGGGGAGATAGAGGGGGTCAGAGAGAGAGGGGGACAGAGAGAGAGGGGGCAGAAAGAGGCAACAGAGAGAGGGGAACAGAGAGAGAGGGGGACAGAGAGAGGGAGGGACAAAGAGAGGGGGAATAGAGAAAGGTGGGACAGAGAGAAGGGGGGATAGAGAGACGGTGACAGAGAGAGGGAGACAGAGAGGGGGGGACAGAGAGGGGGGGACAGAGAGGGGGGGACAGAGAGGGGGGGACAGAGAGGGGGGGACAGAGAGGGGGGGACAGGGGGGTGGACAGAGAGAGAGGGGGCAGAGAGAGGGAGGGACAAAGAGAGGGGGAACAGAGAAAGGTGGGAAGAGAGAAGGGGTGATAGAGAGACGGTGACAGAGAGAGGGGGCAGAGAGAGGGAGACAGAGAGGGGGCTCAGAGAGGGGGGGACAGAGGGGGGGGGGCAGAGAGAGATGGGGTCAGAGAGAGGGGGTACAGAGAGAGAGGGGGTACAGAGAGAGAGGGGGTCAGAGAGAGAGGGGGTCAGAGAGAGAGGGGGTCAGAGAGAGAGGGGTCAGAGAGAGAGGGGTCAGAGAGAGAGGGGGTACAGAGAGAGAGGGGAACAGAGAGGTGGGCAGAGAGAGGGGGTCAGAGAGAGAGAGGGATAGAGAGAGAGAGGGGGACAGAGAGAGAGGGGGCAGAGAGAGAGGGGGCAGAGAGAGAGGGGGCAGAGAGAGAGGGGGCAGAGGGGGGAGGGGGGATGACCAGAGTGGGGGTGCAGAGAGAGGGGTCAGAGCGAGAGGGAACAGAGGGAGAGGGGACAGAGAGAGATGGTGACAGAGTGGGGGCAGAGAGAGGAGGGACAGAGAGAGGGAGAACAGAGAGAGAGGGGGACAGAAAGAGAGGGGGACAGAGAGAGGGGGACAGAGAGAGGGGGACAGAGAGAGGGGGACAGAGAGAGGGGGACAGAGAGAGAGGGGGACAGAGAGAGGGACAGAGAGAGGGGACAGGGAGAGGGGACAGGGAGAGGGGACAGGGAGAGGGGACAGGGAGAGGAGGGACAGAGAGAGGGCGACAGAGAGAGAGGCGGACAGAGAGAGGAGGGACAGAGAGAGAGGGACAGAGAGAGAGGGGACAGAGAGAGGGGACAGAGAGAGGGGACAGAGAGAGGGGACAGAGAGAGAGGGGGACAGAGAGAGAGGGGGACAGAGAGAGAGGGGGACAGAGAGAGAGGGGGACAGAGAGAGGGGGACAGAGAGAGGGGGACAGAGAGAGAGGGGGGACAGAGAGAGGGGGACAGAGAGAGGGGGACAGAGAGAGGATGGACAGAGAGAGGGGGACAGAGAGAGGGGGACAGAGAGAGGGGGGACAGAGAGAGGGGGGACAGAGAGAGGGGGGCAGAGAGAGAGGGGGACAGAGAGAGGGGGACAGAGAGAGGGGGACAGAGAGAGGGGGACAGAGAGTGAGGGACAGAGAGAGGGACAGAGAGAGGGGGAAAGAGAGAGAGGGGAACAGAGAGAGGGGGACAGAGAGAGGGGGACAGAGAGGGGGACAAAGAGAGGGGGGCAGAGAGAGGGGGGGCAGAGAGAAGGGGGGATAGAGAGAAGGGGGGATAGAGAGAAGGGGGGATAGAGAGACGGTGACAGAGAGAGGGGGCAGAGAGAGGGAGACAGAGAGGGGGCTCAGAGAGGGGGGGACAGAGGGGGGGACAGAGAGAGATGGGGTCAGAGAGAGGGGGTACAGAGAGAGAGGGGGGTCAGAGAGAGAGGGGTCAGAGAGAGAGGGGGTACAGAGGGAGAGGGGAACAGAGGGAGAGGGGAACAGAGGGAGAGGGGAACAGAGAGGGGGGCGGGGGGGGGGACCAGAGAGGGAACAGAGAGAGGAGGACAGAGAGAGGGGGCAGAAAGAGGGGGGCCAGAGAGAGAGGGGCAGAGAGACGGGGCAGAGAGAGACCAACAAAGAGAGGGGACAGTGAAGGGGGGGACAGAGAGAGGGGGGAAGGGGGGCGAACAGAGAGACGTTGACTGAGAGGGGACAGTGAGTGGGGGACAGAGAGAGGGGGTGGGGACGAGCAGGACAGAGAGAGGGGGGACAGAGAAACTGTGACAGAGAGGGGGCAGAGAGACGGTGACAGGGGGGGGGGACAGAGAGAGGGCGATAGAGATGGGGGAAGAGAGAGCGGGGAACAGAGCGAGGGGGCAGAGAGAGGCGGTCAGACAGAGAGACGGATAGAGAGAGAGGGTGACAGAGAGAGCTGGGACAGAGAGAGAGAGGACAGAGGGGGGAGGGGGGACTAGAGTCAGGGGGAGGCAGAGAGAGGGGGACAGAGCGAGAGGGAACAGAGGGAGAGGGGACAGAGAGATGGTGATAGAGAGGGGGCAGAGAGAGGGGGACAGAGAGAGGGGGGGACAGAGAGAGGGGGGGACAGAGAGAGAGGGGGACAGAGAGAGGGGGACAGAGAGAGGGGGACAGAGAGAGGGAGAACAGAGCGAGGCAGACAGAGAGAGGGTGAAAGAGAGAGAGGGGGACAGAGAGAGAGGGGGACAGAGAGAGGGGGACAGAGAGAGGGGGACAGAGAGAGAGGGGGACAGAGAGAGGGGGGACAGAGAGAGGGGGGGGACAGAGAGAGGGGGGGACAGAGAGAGGGGGACAGAGAGAGGGGGACAGAGAGAGGGGGACAGAGAGAGGGGGACAGAGAGAGGATGGACAGAGAGAGGGGGGACAGAGAGAGGGGGGGACAGAGAGACGGGGACAGAGAGAGGGGGGCAGAGAGAGGGGGACAGAGAGAGGGGGACAGAGAGAGGGGGACAGAGAGAGGGGGACAGAGAGAGGGGGACAGAGAGAGGGGGGAACAGAGAGAGAGGGGAACAGAGAGAGAGGGGGACAGAGAGAGAGGGGGACAGAGAGAGGGGGGGACAGAGAGAGAGGGGCAGAGAGTGATAGGGGCAGACAGAGGGGGACACATTGAGGGGGGCAGGGAGAGAGGGACAGAGAGAGGGGGACAGAGAGTGGGGGGCAGAGAGAGAGGGGAAAGAGAGAAGGGCAGAGAGAGGGTTACAGAGAGTTGGGGAGATAGAGTGGGTCAGAGAGTGAGAACAGAGAGAGAGGTACAGAGTGAGGGAGACAGGGGTGGTCAGAGAGGGGGTGTCAGAGAGAGGGGGACAGAGAGTGGGTGGATGGAGAGAGTGGGGGACAGAGAGAGAGGGGGATAGAGAGGGGGCAGACCGAGAGAGGGAGAGATAGAGGAGACAGAGAGAGGGGGACAGAGAGAGGGGGACAGAGAGAGAGGGGGACAGAGAGAGAGGGGGACAGAGAGAGAGGGGGACAGAGAGAGAGGGGGACAGAGAGAGAGGGGGACAGAGAGAGAGGGGGCAGAAAGAGGCGACAGAGAGAGGGGGCCAGAGAGAGAGGGGGCCAAAGAGAGAGGGGGCCAAAGAGAGAGGAGGCCAGAGACAGGGGGGCAGAGAGAGAGGGGCAGAGAGAGAGGGGGAACAGAGAGTGGGGGAGATAGAGTGAGAGGGGCAGAGAGCGATGGGGGCAGACAGAGGGGGGCAGACAGAGGGGGACAGAGTGAGGGGGCAGAGAGAGAGGGACAGAGAGAGGAGGACAGAGAGAGGGGGGCAGAGAGAGAGGGGAAAGAGAGAGGGGCAGAGAGAGGGTGACAGGGAGTTGGGGAGATAGAGTGGGTCAGAGAGTGAGAACAGAGAGAGAGGTACAGAGTGAGGGAGACAGGGGTGGTCAGATAGGGGGTGTCAGAGAGAGGGGGACAGAGAGTGGGTGGATGGAGAGAGTGGGGGACAGAGAGAGAGGGGGATAGAGAGGGGGCAGACCGAGAGAGGGAGAGATAGAGGAGACAGAGAGAGGGGGACAGAGAGAGGGGGACAGAGAGAGAGGGGGACAGAGAGAGAGGGGGACAGAGAGAGAGGGGGACAGAGAGAGAGGGGGACAGAGAGAGAGGGGGCAGAAAGAGGCGACAGAGAGAGGGGGCCAGAGAGAGAGGGGGCCAAAGAGAGAGGGGGCCAAAGAGAGAGGAGGCCAGAGACAGGGGGGCAGAGAGAGAGGGGCAGAGAGAGAGGGGGAACAGAGAGTGGGGGAGATAGAGTGAGAGGGGCAGAGAGCGATGGGGGCAGACAGAGGGGGGCAGACAGAGGGGGACAGAGTGAGGGGGCAGAGAGAGAGGGACAGAGAGAGGAGGACAGAGAGAGGGGGGCAGAGAGAGAGGGGAAAGAGAGAGGGGCAGAGAGAGGGTGACAGGGAGTTGGGGAGATAGAGTGGGTCAGAGAGTGAGAACAGAGAGAGAGGTACAGAGTGAGGGAGACAGGGGTGGTCAGAGAGGGGGTGTCAGAGAGAGGGGGACAGAGAGTGGGTGGATGGAGAGAGTGGGGGACAGAGAGAGAGGGGGACAGAGAGAGAGGGGGACAGAGAGGGGGCAGACCGAGAGAGGGAGAGATAGAGGAGGACAGAGAGAGGAGGACAGAGAAAGGGGGGCAGAGAGAGGGGAAAGAGAGAGGGGCAGAGAGAGGGTGACAGGGAGTTGGGGAGATAGAGGGGGTCAGAGAGTGGGGACAGAGAGAGGGGTACAGAGAGTGGGGGGATGGAGAGAGTGGGGGGATGGAGAGAGTGGGGGGATGGAGAGAGTGGGGGACAGAGAGAGGGCTGAGAGACAGGGAGAGATAGAGTGGACAGAGAGAGAGGGGGACAGAGAGAGAGGGGGACAGAGAGAGAGGGGGACAGAGAGAGAGGGAGACAGAGAGAGGGGGAGACAGAGAGAGGCGGGTGGGAGAGAGAGGGGGACAGAGATGGGCGAACAGAGAGAGCGGGACTGAGAGAGTGGGGGACAGAGAGAGGGGGGGACAAAGAGGAGGGATAGAGAGATGCGGGTGGGAGAGAGAGGGGACAGAGGGGGACAGAGAGTGGGGAGATGGAGAGAGTGGGGACAGAGAGAGAGGGGACAGAGAGAGGGGGACAGAGAGAGAGGGGACAGAGAGAGAGGGGGGCAGAGAGAGGGGGACACAGAGAGAGGGGCAGAGAGTGATAGGGGACAGAGAGAGCGGGCGACAGAGAGGGGTCAGAGAGCGTGGAGAGAGAGAGGACACAGAGAGAGGGGGACGGGGGTCAGAGAGAGGGGGGCAGTGAGAGAGGGGGGTAGAGAGAGTGGAGAGAGAGAGGACACAGAGAGAGGGGGACGGGGGTCAGAGAGAGGGGGTCAGAGAGAGAGGGGGCAGAGACAAGGGAGAGAAAGAAGGGATGACAGGGAGGGGGTCAGAGAGCGGGAGAGAGAGAGGGGTCAGTGAGATGGGGATAGAGAGAGGGGGTCAGAGAGAGGGGACAGAGAGAGAGAGGGAGACAGAGGGGGGTCAAAGAGCAGGGGAGGGAGAGAGGGGACAGAGAGAGGGGGACAGAGAGAGGGGAACAGAGAGAGAGCGGACAGAGAGAGGGGTCGGGGGGCAGAGAGAGTGGGACAGACAGAGTGGGACAGAGAGAGGGGCGAAAGCGAGAGAGGGCAACAGAGAGAGGGGGACAGAGAGCGGGGGAGATAGAGGGGGTCAGAGAGAGAGGGGGGTCAGAGAGAGATGGGGCAGAAAGAGGCAACAGAGAGAGGGGGACCGAGAGAGAGGGGGCCAGAGAGAGGAAGGGACAAAGAGAGGGGAACAGAGAAAGGTGGGACAGAGAGAAGGGGGGATAGAGAGACGGTGACAGAGAGAGGGGACAGAGAGAGGGGACAGAGAGAGGGGACAGAGAGAGGGGACAGAGAGAGGGAGACAGAGAGGGGGGACAGAGAGGGGGGGACAGAGGGGGCGGACAGAGAGAGATGGGGTCAGAGTGAGGGGGGAACAGAGAGGGGGGCAGAGGGGGGGACTAGACAGGGAACAGAGAGAGGGGGACAGAGAGAGGGGGTCAGAGAGAGAGAGGGATAGAGAGAGAGGGGGACAGAGAGAGAGGGGACAGAGAGAGAGAGGACAGAGGGGGGAGGGGGGGACCAGAGTGGGGGTGCAGAGAGAGGGGGACAGAGCGAGAGGGAACAGAGGGATGGTGACAGAGTGGGGGCAGAGAGGAGGGACAGAGAGAGGGAGAACAGAGAGAGAGGGGGACAGAGAGAGGGGGACAGATAGAGGGGGGGACAGAGAGAGGGGGGGACAGAGAGAGGGGGGGACAGAGAGAGGGGGGGACAGAGAGAGGGGGGGACAGAGAGAGGGGGGACAGAGAGAGGGGGGACAGAGAGAGGGGGACACAGAGAGAGGGGGACACAGAGAGAGGGGGACACAGAGAGAGGGGGACAGAGAGAGGGGGACAGAGAGAGGGGGACAGAGAGAGGGGGACAGAGAGAGGGGGACAGAGAGAGGGGGACAGAGAGAGGACGGACAGAGAGAGGGGGACAGAGAGAGGGGGGACAGAGAGAGGGGGGGACAGAGAGAGGGGGACAGAGAGAAAGGTGAACAGAGAGAGGGGGACAGAGAGAGGGGGACAGAGGGAGAGGGGGACAGAGAGAGGGGGGGCAGAGAGAGGGGGGACAGAGAGAAGGGGGGGACAGAGAGAGGGGGACAGAGAGAGAGGGTGCAGAGAGAGGGCAACAGAGAGGGGGTCAGATCGCGGGGGAGAGAGAGGATCAGAGAGCGTGTGAGAGATAGGGGACAGATAGAGGGGGACAGAGAGAGAGGGGACAGAGAGAGAGGGGGACAGAGAGACGGCGACAGAGAGAGGGGGACAGAGAGAGGGGGACAGAGAGAGGGGGACAGAGAGAGGGGGACAGAGAGAGGGGGACAGAGAGAGGGGGAGATAGAGGGGGTCAGAGAGAGAGGGGGTCAGTGAGAGAGAGGGGGACAGAGAGAGAAGGGGGCAGAAAGAGGAGACAGAGAGAGGGGGACAGAGAGAGAGGAGGACAGAGAGAAACGGGGTCAGAGAGAGGGGGGACAGAGAGAGGAGGGGACAGAGAGAGGGGGGGGCAAAGAGAGGGGGAACAGAGAAAGGTGGGACAGAGAGAAGGGGGATAGAGAGACGGTGACAGAGAGAGAGAGGCGGGTCAGAGAGAGGGGGACAGAGAGTGGGCGGATGGAGAGAGTGGGGGATCGAGTGAGAGAGGGGGACAGAGAGAGTGGGGGACAGAGAGGGGGGCAGAGAGAGAGGGGGCAGAGAGAGGGCGACACAGATGGGGTTAGAGAGTGGGGGAGAGAGAGGGGACAGAGAGATGGGGACAGAGAGAGGGCGACAGAGAGAGAGGGGGCAGAGAGATGGGGGCAGAGAGAGAGAGGGGTCAGAGAGAAGGGGGACAGAGATGGAGAGGGGGCAGAGAGAGGGAGACAGAGAGACGGCAACAGAGAGAGGGGCGACAGAGAGAGCGGGCGACAGAGAGGGGGTCAGAGAGCGGGGAGAGAGAGAGAGAGTACACAGAGAGAGTGGGACAGAGAGAGGGGGGGACAGAGAGGAGGGGCAGAGAGAGGAGGGACAGAGAGAGGGGGAACAGAGAGAGGGGGAACAGAGAGAGGGGGGGACAGAGAGAGATGGGGACAGAGAGAGATGGGGACAGAGAGGGGGGCAGAGAGAGAGGGGGCAGAGAGAGGGGGACAGAGAGAGGGGGACAGAGAGAGAGGGAGACAGAGAGAGAGGGATAGACAGAGGGGGACAGAGAGAGGGGGACAGAGAGAGGGGGACAGAGAGAGGGGGACAGAGAGAGGGGGAGATAGAGGGGGTCAGAGAGAGAGGGGGTCAGTGAGAGAGAGGGGGACAGAGAGAGAAGGGGGCAGAAAGAGGAGACAGAGAGAGGGGGACAGAGAGAGAGGAGGACAGAGAGAAACGGGGTCAGAGAGAGGGGGGACAGAGAGAGGAGGGGACAGAGAGAGGGGGGGGCAAAGAGAGGGGGAACAGAGAAAGGTGGGACAGAGAGAAGGGGGGATAGAGAGACGGTGACAGAGAGAGAGAGGCGGGTCAGAGAGAGGGGGACAGAGAGTGGGCGGATGGAGAGAGTGGGGGATCGAGTGAGAGAGGGGGACAGAGAGAGTGGGGGACAGAGAGGGGGGCAGAGAGAGAGGGGGCAGAGAGAGGGCGACACAGATGGGGTTAGAGAGTGGGGGAGAGAGAGGGGACAGAGAGATGGGGACAGAGAGAGGGCGACAGAGAGAGAGGGGGCAGAGAGATGGGGGCAGAGAGAGAGAGGGGTCAGAGAGAAGGGGGACAGAGATGGAGAGGGGGCAGAGAGAGGGAGACAGAGAGACGGCAACAGAGAGAGGGGCGACAGAGAGAGCGGGCGACAGAGAGAGCGGGCGACAGAGAGAGCGGGCGACAGAGAGGGGGTCAGAGAGCGGGGAGAGAGAGAGAGAGTACACAGAGAGAGTGGGACAGAGAGAGGGGGGGACAGAGAGGAGGGGCAGAGAGAGGAGGGACAGAGAGAGGGGGAACAGAGAGAGGGGGAACAGAGAGAGGGGGGGACAGAGAGAGATGGGGACAGAGAGGGGGGCAGAGAGAGAGGGGGCAGAGAGAGGGGGACAGAGAGGGGGACAGAGAGTGGGGGGGACAGAGAGTGGGGGGGACAGAGAGAGGGGGCACAGAGAGGGGGGCACAGAGAGAGGGGGAACAGAGAGAGGGGGAACAGAGAGAGGGGGAACAGAGAGAGGAGGACAGAGAGAGGGGTACAGAGAGAGGGGGGACAGAGAGGGGGGCAGAGAGATAGGGGGCAGAAAGAGGGCAACAGAGAGGGGGGTCAGAGAGCGGGGGAGAGAGAGAGGGGACAGAGAGAGGGGGACAGAGAGAAGGGGGCAGAGAGAGGGGGGCAGAGAGAGAGGTGGCAGAGAGAGGGGGTGACAAGAGAGGTGGTCAGAGAGCAGGAGAGAGAGGGGCCTGTGAGAGGGGGACAGAGAGAGGGGGCAGAGAGAGAGGGTGACAGAGAGAGAGGGCGACAGAGAGGGGGTCAAAGAGCGGGGGAGAAAGAGAGGGGACAGAGAGAGGGGGATAGAGAGAGGGAGACAGAGAGAAGAGGAGAGAGAGAGGGCGACAGTGGGAGGGGGGGGACAGAGTGAGGGGGACAGAGAGAGGGGAACAGAGAGAGGGGAACAGAGAGAGGGGAACAGAGAGAGGGGAACAGAGAG
Organism: Chiloscyllium plagiosum; assembly: GCF_037043375.1. NCBI lineage: Eukaryota > Metazoa > Chordata > Chondrichthyes > Orectolobiformes > Hemiscylliidae > Chiloscyllium > Chiloscyllium plagiosum. The sequence goes on from NW_028270178.1 coordinate 57,564,655, forward strand.
AGGGGAACAGAGAGAGGGGTACAGAGAGAGGGGGGACAGAGAGAGGGGGGACAGAGAGAGGGGGGACAGAGAGAGGGGGGACAGAGAGAGGGGGGACAGAGAGAGGGGGGGACAGAGAGAGGGGGGGACAGAGAGAGGTGGGGACAGAGACGGGGAAGGGGTTCAGACAGAGGGGGGCAGAGAGAGAGGGGGCAGAGTGAGAGGGGAGAGAGAGAGGGGGACAGAGAGAGAGGGGGCAGGGAGAGGGGGTGACAGAGAGGGGGTCAAAGAGCGGGGGAGAGAGAGAGAGGGGACAGAGAGAGGGGGATAGAGAGAGTGGGACAGAGAGAGTGGGACAGAGAGAGTGGGACAGAGAGAGGGGCGACAGCGAGAGAGTGGGACAGTGAGGTGGTACAGGGAGAGGCGGGTGTGAGAGAGGGGGTCAGAGAGAGGGCGACAGAGAGAGGGCGACAGCGAGAGAGGGCAACAGAGAGAGGGGGGACAGAGAGCGGGGGAGATAGAGGGGGTCAGAGAGAGAGAGGGGGACAGAGAGAGTGGGGGTCAGAGAGACGGCGACAGAGAGAGGGGGAACAGAGAGAGGGGGAACAGAGAAAGGGGAACAGAGAGAGAGGGGCAGAGAGAGGGGAACAGAGAGCGGGAGAGAGAGAGAGGCGGTTGGGAGAGAGAGGGGGACAGAATGGGGGAGACAGAGAGCGAGGGAGACACAGAGAGATGGAACAGAGAGAGAGGGGACAGAGAGAGAGAGAGGTGGAGAGAGATAGGGACAGAGAGAGAGAGGGGGACAGAGAGAGTGGGACAGAGAGAGGGGGGTCAGAGAGAGGGGGGTCAGAGAGAGGGGGGTCAGAGAGAGGGGGGTCAGAGAGAGGGGTGGAACAGAGAGAGCGGGACAAAGAGAGAGGGGGACAGAGAGAGGGTACAGAGAGAGAGGGGGACAGAAAGAGAGGGTACCGAGAGAGAGGGGCAGAGAGAGAGGTGGTCAGAGACAGAGGGGGTCAGAGAGAGAGGGGCAGAGAGAGAGGGGGACAGAGAGAGAGGGGTCAGAGAGAGGAGGACAGAGAGAGGGGGCAGAAAGAGGGGGGCCAGAGAGAGAAGGGTCAGAGAGACGGGGCAGAGAGAGGCCAAAAAAGAGAGGGGACAGTGAAGGGGGGACAGAGAGAGGGGGACGGGGGGGCGGACAGAGAGAGGGGGACGGGGGGGCGAACAGAGACACGGTGACTGAGAGGGGACAGTGAGTGGGGGACAGAGAGAGGGGGGGGACGAGCAGGACAGAGAGAGCGGGGACAGAGAAACTGTGACAGAGAGGGGGCAGAGAGACGGTGACGGGGGTGGGGGACAGAGAGAGGGAGATAGAGATGGGGGAACATAGAGCGGGGAACAGAGCGAGGGGGGAGAGAGAGGCGGTCAGACAGAGAGACGGATAGAGAGAGAGGGTGACAGAGAGAGCGGGGACAGAGAGAGAGAGGACAGAGGGGGGAGGGGGGGACCAGAGTCAGGGGGAGGCAGAGAGAGGGGGACAGAGCGAGAGGGAACAGAGGGAGAGGGGACAGAGAGATGGTGATAGAGAGGGTGCAGAGAGAGGAGGGACAGAGAGAGGAGGGACAGAGAGAGGGGGACAGAGAGAGGGGGACAGAGAGAGGGAGAACAGAGCGAGGCAGACAGAGAGAGGGGGACAGAGAGAGAGGAGGACAGAGAGAGGGGACAGAGAGGGGGACAGAGAGAGAGGGGGACAGAGAGAGAGGGGGACAGAGAGAGAGGGGGACAGAGAGAGAGGGGGAAAGAGAGGGGGACAGAGAGAAGGGGGGACAGAGAGAGGGGGACAGAGAGAGGGGGACAGAGAGAGTGGACAGAGAGAGGGGGGACAGCGAGAGGGGGGACAGCGAGAGGGGGGACAGCGAGAGGGGGGACAGCGAGAGGGTGGACAGAGAGAGAGGGGGACAGAGAGAGAGGGGGACAGAGAGAGAGGGGGACAGAGAGAGAGGGGGACAGAGAGACGGCGACAGAGAGCGGGGGACAGAGAGAGGGGGACAGAGAGAGGGGGACAGAGAGAGAGGGGGACAGAGAGACGGCGACAGAGAGAGGGGGGCAGAGAGAGGGGGAGATAGAGGGGGTCAGAGAGAGAGGGGGTCAGTGAGAGAGAGGGGGACAGAGAGAGAAGGGGGCAGAAAGAGGAGACAGAGAGAGGGGGACTGAGAGAGAGGAGGACAGAGAGAAACGGGGTCAGAGAGAGGCGGGACAGAGAGGAGGGGACAGAGAGAGGGGGGCAAAGAGAGGGGGAACAGAGAAAGGTGGGACAGAGAGAAGGGGGGATAGAGAGACGGTGACAGAGAGAGGGGACAGAGGGAGAGCGAGATAGGGGTACAGTGTGGGAGAGAGAGGCGGGGTCAGAGAGAGGGGGACAGACAGTGGGCGGATGGAGAGAGTGGGGGATCAAGAGAGAGAGGGTGACAGAGAGAGAGGGTGACAGAGAGAGAGGGGGCAGAGAGAGAGGGGGCAGAGAGAGAGGGGGCAGAGACAGAGGGGGCAGAGACAGAGGGGGCAGAGATGGAGAGGGGGCAGAGAGAGGGGGACAGAGAGACGGCAAGAGAGAGAGGGGCGACAGAGAGAGCGGGCAACAGAGAGGGGGTCAGAGAGCGGGGAGAGAGAGAGGGTACACAGAGAGAGGGGGAACAGAGAGAGGGGGGGACAGAGAGAGAGGGGGACAGAGAGAGAGGGGGACAGAGAGAGAGGGGGACAGAGAGTGGGGCAGAGAGAGAGGGGGCAGAGAGAGGGCGACAGAGAGGGGGTTAGAGAGCGGGGGAGAGAGAGGGGACAGAGAGAGGGGGACAGAGAGAGAGGGAGCAGAGAGAGAGGGGTCAGAGAGAGAGGGGGCAGAGAGATGGGGGCAGAGAGAGAGGGAGCAGAGAGAGAGGGGGCAGAGAGAGAGGGGGCAGAGAGAGAGGGGGCAGAGAGAGAGGGGGCAGAGAGAGGGGCGACAGAGAGAGAGGGGGCAGAGAGATGGGGGCAGAGAGAGAGGGAGCAGAGAGAGAGGGAGCAGAGAGAGAGGGGGCAGAGAGAGAGGGGGCAGAGAGAGAGGGGGCAGAGAGAGAGGGGGCAGAGAGAGAGGGGGCAGAGAGAGGGGCGACAGAGAGAACGGGCGACAGAGAGCCGGTCAGAGAGCGGGGACAGAGAGAGTACACAGAGAGAGGGGGGCAGAGAGAGGGGGGGACAGAGAGGAGGGGGAACAGAGAGAGGGGGGCAGAGAGAGCGGGGACAGAGAGAGGGGGAACAGAGAGAGGGGGAACAGAGAGAGGGGGGACAGAGAGGAGGGGCAGAGAGAGGGGGACAGAGAGAGGGGGCACAGAGAGAGGGGGAACAGAGAGAGGGGGAACAGAGAGAGGGGGAACAGAGAGAGATGGAACAGAGAGAGGGGGGGACAGAGAGAGGGGGGGACAGAGAGAGAGGGGGACAGAGAGAGAGGGGGACAGAGAGAGAGGGGGACAGAGAGAGGGGGACAGAGAGAGAGGGAGCAGAGAGAGAGGGGGCAGAGAGAGAGGGGGCAGAGAGAGAGGGGGCAGAGAGAGAGGGGGCAGAGAGAGAGGGGGCAGAGAGAGAGGGGCAGAGAGAGAGGGAGCAGAGAGAGAGGGGTCAGAGAGAGAGGGGTCAGAGAGAGAGGGGGCAGAGAGAGAGGGGGCAGAGAGAGAGGGGGCAGAGAGAGAGGGGTCAGAGAGAGAGGGGTCAGAGAGAGAGGGGTCAGAGAGAGAGGGGGCAGAGAGAGAGGGGGCAGAGAGAGAGGGGGCAGAGAGAGAGGGGGCAGAGAGAGAGGGGGCAGAGAGAGAGGGGGCAGAGAGAGAGGGGGCAGAGAGATGGGGGCAGAGAGAGAGGGAGCAGAGAGAGAGGGGTCAGAGAGAGAGGGGTCAGAGAGAGAGGGGGCAGAGAGAGAGGGGGCAGAGAGAGAGGGGGCAGAGAGAGAGGGGGCAGAGAGAGAGGGGGCAGAGAGAGGGGCGACAGAGAGAGAGGGGGCAGAGAGATGGGGGCAGAGAGAGAGGGAGCAGAGAGAGAGGGGTCAGAGAGAGAGGGGGCAGAGAGAGAGGGGGCAGAGAGAGAGGGGGCAGAGAGAGAGGGGGCAGAGAGAGAGGGGGCAGAGAGAGAGGGGGCAGAGAGAGGGGCGACAGAGAGAACGGGCGACAGAGAGCCGGTCAGAGAGCGGGGACAGAGAGAGTACACAGAGAGAGGGGGACAGAGAGAGGGGGGGACAGAGAGGAGGGGGAACAGAGAGAGGGGGGCAGAGAGAGCGGGGACAGAGAGAGGGGGAACAGAGAGAGGGGGAACAGAGAGAGGGGGGACAGAGAGGAGGGGCAGAGAGAGGGGGACAGAGAGAGGGGGCACAGAGAGAGGGGGAACAGAGAGAGGGGGAACAGAGAGAGGGGGAACAGAGAGAGGGGGTACAGAGAGAGGGGTTTAGAGAGAAGAGGACAGAGAGAGGGCGACAGGGTGAGGGGGTCAGAGTGAGGGGGGCAGAGAGAGGGGAACAGAGAGAGGGGAACAGAGAGAGGGGGACAGAGAGAGGGGGACAGAGAGAGGGGGACAGAGAGAGGGGGACAGAGAGAGGGGGACAGAGAGAGGGGGACAGAGAGAGGGGGACAGAGAGAGAGGGGGCCAGAGACGGGGACGGGGTTCAGACAGAAGGGGGCAGAGAGAGAGGGGGCAGAGGGAGAGGGGGTGACAGAGAGGGGGTCAAAGAGCGGGGGAGAGAGAGGGGACAGAGAGAGGGGGTAGAGAGAGTGGGACAGAGAGAGTGGGACAGAGAGAGGGGCGACAGCGAGAGAAGGGGACAGTGAGGTGGAACAGGGAGAGGCGGGTGTGTGAGAGAGGGGGTCAGAGAGAGGGCGACAGCGAGAGAGGGCAACAGAGAGAGGGGGGACAGAGAGCGGGGGAGATAGAGGGGGTCAGAGAGAGAGAGAGGGGGACAGAGAGAGTGGGGGTCAGAGAGAGGGCGACAGAGAGAGGGGGAACAGAGAGAGGGGGAACAGAGAGAGGGGGAACAGAGAGAGGGGAACAGAGAGAGGGGAACAGAGAGAGGGGAACAGAGAGAGAGGGGCAGAGAGAGGGGGACAGAGAGCGGGAGAGAGAGAGAGGCAGTTGGGATAGAGAGGGGGTCAGAGAGAGGGCGACAGACAGAGGGGGACAGAGTGGGGGAGACAGAGAGCGAGGGAGACAGAGAGAGAGGGACAGAGAGAGAGAGGGAGACAGAGAGAGAGAGCGGGACAGAGAGAGGGGGGTCAGAGAGAGGGCGAGAGAGGGGAGTGGAACAGAGAGAGCGGGACAAAGAGAGAGGGGGACAGAGAGAGGGTACAGAGAGAGAGGGGGGCAGAAAGAGAGGGTACCGAGAGAGAGGGGCAGAGAGAGAGGTGGTCAGAGACAGAGGGGGTCAGAGAGAGAGGGACAGAGAGAGAGGGGGACAGAGAGAGAGAGATGGGGCAGAAAGAGGCAACAGAGAGAGGGGGACAGAGAGAGGGGGACAGAGAGAGGGGGAACACAGAAAGGAGGAACAGAGAGAAGGGGGGATACAGAGACGGTGACAGAGAGGGGGGCAGAGAGAGGGAGACAGAGAGAGGGGTACAGAGAGTGGGGAGGGGTACAGAGAGTGGGGGGGGGTCAGAGAGGGGGGCAGAGAGAGTGGGGGCAGAGAGAGGGTGCAGAGAGAAAGGGTGACAGAGAGGGGGTCAGAGAGCGGGGGCAGAGAGAGGGGGATAGAGAGAGGGGGACAGAGAGGGGGCCAAAGAGTGGGGGAGAGAAAGGGGACAGAGTGAGGGGGACAGGAGTGAGAGGGACAGAGTGAGGGGTATAGAGAGAGGAGAACAGAGAGAGGGAAACAGAGAGAGGAGGACAGAGAGGGGGGTCGGGGGGCAGAGAGAGGGGGGCAGAGAGAGGGCAACAGAGAGGGGGTCAGAGAGCAGGGGAGAGAGGAGGTCAGAGAGCGTGGGAGAGAGAGGGGACAGATAGAGGGGACAGAGAGAGAGAGGGGACAGAAAGAGAGGGGCTCAGAGAGCCGGCGACAGAGAGAGGACGACAGAGAGTGGGGGAGATAGAGGGGGTCAGAGAGAGAGGGGGTCAGTGAGAGAGAGGGGGACAGAGAGAGAAGGGGGCCGAAAGAGGAGACAGAGAGAGGGGGACAGAGAGAGAGGAGGACAGAGAGAGAAGGGGTCAGAGAGGGGGGGGGACAGAGAGAGGAGGGGACAGAGAGAGGGGGGGCAAAGAGAGGGTGAACAGAGAAACGTGGGACAGAGAGAAGGGGGGATAGAGAGACGGTGAGAGAGAGGGGGCAGAGGGAGAGAGAGAGGGGTACAGTGTGGGGGAGAGAGGGGGGGTCAGAGAGAGGGGGACAGAGAGTGGGCGGATGGAGAGAGTTGGGGATAGAGAGAGAGGGGGACAGAGAGAGAGGGGGACAGAGAGGGGGGCAGAGAGAGGGCGACAGAGAGGGGGTTAGAGAGCGGGGGAGAGAGAGGGGACAGAGAGAGGGCGACAGAGAGAGAGGGGGCAGAGAGATGGGGGCAGAGAGAGAGGGGGCAGAGAGATGGGGGCAGAGAGAGAGGGGGCAGAGAGAGAGGGGGCAGAGAGAGAGAGGGCAGAGAGAGAGGGGGCAGAGAGAGAGGGGGCAGAGAGAGAGGGGGCAGAGAGAGAGCGACAGAGAGAGAGGGGGCAGAGAGATGGGGGGCAGAGAGAGAGGGGGCAGAGAGAGAGGGGGCAGAGAGAGAGGGGGCAGAGAGAGAGGGGGCAGAGAGAGGGGGACAGAGAGAGGGGGTCAGAGAGACGGCAACAGAGAGAGGGGCGACAGAGAGAGCGGGCGACAGAGAGGGGGTCAGACAGCGGGGAGAGAGAGAGTACACAGAGAGAGGGGGACAGAGAGAGGGGGGGACTGAGAGGAGGGGCAGAGAGAGGGGGGAACCGAGAGAGGGGGGACAGAGAGAGGAGGACAGAGAGAGGGGGACAGTCCGCGGGAGAGAGAGAGGTGACAGTGAGAAGGGGATAGAGAGAGGGGGACAGAGAGAGAGAGGGGGTCAGAGAGCGGGGGAGAGAGAGAGGGGACTATGAGAGGGGGACAGAGAGAGGGGGCAGTGAGAGAGGGCGACAGAGAGAGAGGGCGACAGAGAGGAGGTCAAAGAGCGGGGGAGAAAGGGAGGGGTCAGAGAGCGGGGAGAGAGAGAGGGTACACAGAGAGAGGAGGGGACAGAGAGGAGGGGCAGAGAGAGGGGGAACAGAGAGAGGGGGAACAGAGAGAGGGGGAACAGAGAGAGGGGGAACAGAGAGAGGGGGAACAGAGAGAGAGGGGGACAGAGAGAGAGGGGGACAGAGAGACGGCGACAGAGAGCGGGGGACAGAGAGAGAGGGGGACAGAGAGACGGCGACAGAGAGAGGGGGGCAGAGAGAGGGGGAGATAGAGGGGGTCAGAGAGAGAGAGGGGGACAGAGAGAGAGGAGGACAGAGAGAAACGGGGTCAGAGAGAGGCGGGACAGAGAGAGGGGGGGGGCAAAGAGAGGGGGAACAGAGAAAGGTGGGACAGAGAGAAGGGGGGATAGAGAGACGGTGACAGAGAGAGGGGACAGAGGGAGAGCGAGAGAGGGGTACAGTGTGGGAGAGAGAGGCGGGGTCAGAGAGAGGGGGACAGACAGTGGGCGGATGGAGAGAGTGGGGGATCAAGAGAGAGAGGGTGACAGAGAGAGAGGGGACAGAGAGATGGGGACAGAGAGAGGGCGACAGAGAGAGAGGGGGCAGAGAGATGGGGGCAGAGAGAGAGGGGGCAGAGACAGAGGGGGCAGAGATGGAGAGGGGGCAGAGAGAGGGGGACAGAGAGAGAGGGGGCAGAGAGATGGGGGCAGAGAGAGAGGGGGCAGAGACAGAGGGGGCAGAGATGGAGAGGGGGCAGAGAGAGGGGGACAGAGAGACGGCAAGAGAGAGAGGGGCGACAGAGAGAGCGGGCAACTGAGAGGGGGTCAGAGAGCGGGGAGAGAGAGAGGGTACACAGAGAGAGGGGGAACAGAGAGAGGGGGGGACAGAGAGAGAGGGGGACAGAGAGAGAGGGGGACAGAGAGGGGGGCAGAGAGAGAGGGGGCAGAGAGAGGGCGACAGAGAGAGAGGGAGCAGAGAGAGAGGGGTCAGAGAGAGAGGGGGCAGAGAGAGAGGGGGCAGAGAGAGAGGGGGCAGAGAGAGAGGGGGCAGAGAGAGAGGGGGCAGAGAGAGGGCGACAGAGAGGGGGTTAGAGAGCGGGGGAGAGAGAGGGGACAGAGAGATGGGGACAGAGAGGGGGCGACAGAGAGAGAGGGGGCAGAGCGATGGGGGCAGAGAGAGAGGGAGCAGAGAGAGAGGGGGCAGAGAGAGAGGGGGCAGAGAGAGAGGGGGCAGAGAGAGAGGGGGCAGAGAGAGAGGGGGCAGAGAGAGAGGGGGCAGAGAGAGAGGGGGACAGAAAGAGAGGGTACCGAGAGAGAGGGGCAGAGAGAGAGGTGGTCAGAGACAGAGGGGGTCAGAGAGAGAGGGGCAGAGAGAGAGGGGGACAGAGAGAGAGGGGTCAGAGAGAGGAGGACAGAGAGATGGGGACAGAGAGAGAGGGAGCAGAGAGAGAGGGGTCAGAGAGAGAGGGGGCAGAGAGATGGGGGCAGAGAGAGAGGGAGCAGAGAGAGAGGGGTCAGAGAGAGAGGGGGCAGAGAGAGAGGGGGCAGAGAGAGAGGGGGCAGAGAGAGAGGGGGCAGAGAGAGAGGGGGCAGAGAGATGGGGGCAGAGAGAGAGGGAGCAGAGAGAGAGGGGTCAGAGAGAGAGGGGGCAGAGAGAGAGGGGGCAGAGAGAGAGGGGGCAGAGAGAGAGCGGGCAGAGAGAGAGCGGGCAGAGAGAGAGGGGGCAGAGAGAGAGGGGGCAGAGAGAGGGGCGACAGAGAGAACGGGCGACAGAGAGCCGGTCAGAGAGCGGGGACAGAGAGAGTACACAGAGAGAGGGGGGCAGAGAGAGGGGGGGACAGAGAGGAGGGGGAACAGAGAGAGGGGGGCAGAGAGAGCGGGGACAGAGAGAGGGGGAACAGAGAGAGGGGGAACAGAGAGAGGGGGGACAGAGAGGAGGGGCAGAGAGAGGGGGACAGAGAGAGGGGGCACAGAGAGAGGGGGAACAGAGAGAGGGGGAACAGAGAGAGGGGGAACAGAGAGAGGGGGAACAGAGAGAGGGGGAACAGAGAGAGGGGGGGACAGAGAGAGAGGGGGACAGAGAGAGAGGGGGACAGAGAGAGAGGGGGACAGAGAGGGGGGCAGAGAGAGCGGGGGCAGAGAGAGGGCGACAGAGAGGGGGTTAGAGAGCGGGGGAGAGAGAGGGGACAGAGAGATGGGGACAGAGAGAGAGGGAGCAGAGAGAGAGGGGTCAGAGAGAGAGGGGGCAGAGAGAGAGGGGGCAGAGAGAGAGGGGGCAGAGAGAGGGGGCAGAGAGAGAGGGGGCAGAGAGAGAGGGGGCAGAGAGAGAGGGGGCAGAGAGAGAGGGGGCAGAGAGATGGGGGCAGAGAGAGAGGGAGCAGAGAGAGAGGGGTCAGAGAGAGAGGGGGCAGAGAGAGAGGGGGCAGAGAGAGAGGGGGCAGAGAGAGAGGGGGCAGAGAGAGAGGGGGCAGAGAGAGGGGCGACAGAGAGAGAGGGGGCAGAGAGATGGGGGCAGAGAGAGAGGGAGCAGAGAGAGAGGGGTCAGAGAGAGAGGGGGCAGAGAGAGAGGGGGCAGAGAGAGAGGGGGCAGAGAGAGAGGGGGCAGAGAGAGAGGGGGCAGAGAGAGAGGGGGCAGAGAGAGGGGCGACAGAGAGAACGGGCGACAGAGAGCGGGGACAGAGAGAGTACACAGAGAGAGGGGGACAGAGAGAGGGGGGGACAGAGAGGAGGGGGAACAGAGAGAGGGGGGCAGAGAGAGCGGGGACAGAGAGAGGGGGAACAGAGAGAGGGGGAACAGAGAGAGGGGGAACAGAGAGAGGGGGGACAGAGAGGAGGGGCAGAGAGAGGGGGACAGAGAGAGGGGGCACAGAGAGAGGGGGCACAGAGAGGGGGGAACAGAGAGAGGGGGAACAGAGAGAGGGGGAACAGAGAGAGGGGTTTAGAGAGAAGAGGACAGAGAGAGGGCGACAGGGTGAGGGGGTCAGAGTGAGGGGGGCAGAGAGAGGGGAACAGAGAGAGGGGAACAGAGAGAGGGGGACAGAGAGAGGGGGACAGAGAGAGGGGGACAGAGAGAGGGGGACAGAGAGAGGGGGACAGAGAGAGGGGGACAGAGAGAGGGGGACAGAGAGAGAGGGGGCCAGAGACGGGGACGGGGTTCAGACAGAAGGGGGCAGAGAGAGAGGGGGCAGAGGGAGAGGGGGTGACAGAGAGGGGGTCAAAGAGCGGGGGAGAGAGAGGGGACAGAGAGAGGGGGTAGAGAGAGTGGGACAGAGAGAGTGGGACAGAGAGAGGGGCGACAGCGAGAGAAGGGGACAGTGAGGTGGAACAGGGAGAGGCGGGTGTGTGAGAGAGGGGGTCAGAGAGAGGGCGACAGAGAGAGGGCGACAGCGAGAGAGGGCAACAGAGAGAGGGGGGACAGAGAGCGGGGGAGATAGAGGGGGTCAGAGAGAGAGAGAGGGGGACAGAGAGAGTGGGGGTCAGAGAGAGGGCGACAGAGAGAGGGGGAACAGAGAGAGGGGGAACAGAGAGAGGGGGAACAGAGAGAGGGGAACAGAGAGAGGGGAACAGAGAGAGGGGAACAGAGAGAGGGGAACAGAGAGAGAGGGGCAGAGAGAGGGGGACAGAGAGCGGGAGAGAGAGAGAGGCAGTTGGGAGAGAGAGGGGGAACAGAGAGAGAGGGGGACAGAGAGAGAGGGGGACAGAGAGACGGCGACAGAGAGCGGGGGACAGAGAGAGAGGGGGACAGAGAGACGGCGACAGAGAGAGGGGGGCAGAGAGAGGGGGAGATAGAGGGGGTCAGAGAGAGAGAGGGGGACAGAGAGAGAAGGGGGCAGAAAGAGGAGACAGAGAGAGGGGGACAGAGAGAGAGGAGGACAGAGAGAAACGGGGTCAGAGAGAGGCGGGACAGAGAGGAGGGGACAGGGAGAGGGGGGGCAAAGAGAGGGGGAACAGAGAAAGGTGGGACAGAGAGAAGGGGGGATAGAGAGACGGTGACAGAGAGAGGGGGCAGAGGGAGAGCGAGAGAGGGGTACAGTGTGGGAGAGAGAGGCGGGGTCAGAGAGAGGGGGACAGACAGTGGGCGGATGGAGAGAGTGGGGGATCAAGAGAGAGAGGGTGACAGAGAGAGAGGGGACAGAGAGATGGGGACAGAGAGAGGGCGACAGAGAGAGAGGGGGCAGAGAGATGGGGGCAGAGAGAGAGGGGGCAGAGACAGAGGGGGCAGAGATGGAGAGGGGGCAGAGAGAGGGGGACAGAGAGAGAGGGGGCAGAGAGATGGGGGCAGAGAGAGAGGGGGCAGAGACAGAGGGGGCAGAGATGGAGAGGGGGCAGAGAGAGGGGGACAGAGAGACGGCAAGAGAGAGAGGGGCGACAGAGAGAGCGGGCAACTGAGAGGGGGTCAGAGAGCGGGGAGAGAGAGAGGGTACACAGAGAGAGGGGGAACAGAGAGAGGGGGGGACAGAGAGAGAGGGGGACAGAGAGAGAGGGGGACAGAGAGGGGGGCAGAGAGAGAGGGGGCAGAGAGAGGGCGACAGAGAGAGAGGGAGCAGAGAGAGAGGGGTCAGAGAGAGAGGGGTCAGAGAGAGAGGGGGCAGAGAGAGAGGGGGCAGAGAGAGAGGGGGCAGAGAGAGAGGGGGCAGAGAGAGGGCGACAGAGAGGGGGTTAGAGAGCGGGGGAGAGAGAGGGGACAGAGAGATGGGGACAGAGAGGGGGCGACAGAGAGAGAGGGGGCAGAGAGATGGGGGCAGAGAGAGAGGGAGCAGAGAGAGAGGGGGCAGAGAGAGAGGGGGCAGAGAGAGAGGGGGCAGAGAGAGAGGGGGCAGAGAGAGAGGGGGCAGAGAGAGGGGGACAGAGAGACGGCAACAGAGAGAGGGGCGACAGAGAGAACGGGCGACAGAGAGCCGGTCAGAGAGCGGGGACAGAGAGAGTACACAGAGAGAGGGGGACAGAGAGAGGGGGGGGCAGAGAGGAGGGGGAACAGAGAGGGGGGGACAGAGAGAGGGGGGACAGAGAGGAGGAGCAGAGAGAGGGGGGACAGAGAGGGGGGGAACAGAGAGAGGGGGGCAGAGAGAGGGGGGACAGAGAGAGGGGGAACAGAGAGAGGGGGGGACAGAGAGGAGGAGCAGAGAGAGGGGGGACAGAGAGGGGGGGAACAGAGAGAGGGGGACAGAGAGAGGGGGCACAGAGAGAGGGGGAACATAGAGAGGGGGAACAGAGAGAGGGGGAACAGAGAGAGGGGGAACAGAGAGAGGGGGAACAGAGAGAGGGGGACAGAGAAAGGGGGACAGAGAGAGGGGGACAGAGAGAGGGGGACAGAGAGAGGGGGACAGAGAGAGAGGGGGCCAGAGACGGGGACGGGGTTCAGACAGAAGGGGGCAGAGAGAGAGGGGGCAGAGGGAGAGGGGGTGACAGAGAGGGGGTCAAAGAGCGGGGGAGAGAGAGGGGACAGAGAGAGGGGGTAGAGAGAGTGGGACAGAGAGAGTGGGACAGAGAGAGGGGCGACAGCGAGAGAAGGGGACAGTGAGGTGGAACAGGGAGAGGCGGGTGTGTGAGAGAGGGGGTCAGAGAGAGGGCGACAGAGAGAGGGCGACAGAGAGAGGGGGCAACAGAGAGAGGGGGGACAGAGAGCGGGGGAGATAGAGGGGGTCAGAGAGAGAGAGAGGGGGACAGAGAGAGTGGGGGTCAGAGAGAGGGGGAACAGAGAGAGGGGGAACAGAGAGAGGGGGAACAGAGAGAGGGGGAACAGAGAGAGGGGGAACAGAGAGCGGGAGAGAGAGAGAGGCAGTTGGGAGAGAGAGGGGGTCAGAGAGAGGGCGACAGACAGAGGGGGACAGAGAGAGAGGGGGACAGAGAGAGAGGGGACAGAGAGAGAGAGGTGTAGAGAGAGAGGGACAGAGAGAGAGAGGGAGACAGAGAGAGTGGGACAGAGAGAGGGGGGTCAGAGAGAGGGCGAGAGAGGGGAGTGGAACAGAGAGAGCGGGACAAAGAGAGAGGGGGACAGAGAGAGGGTACAGAGAGAGAGAGGGGGGCAGAAAGAGAGGGTACCGAGAGAGAGGGGCAGAGAGAGAGGTGTTCAGAGACAGAGGGGGTCAGAGAGAGAGGGACAGAGAGAGAGGGGGACAGAGAGAGAGAGATGGGGCAGAAAGAGGCAACAGAGAGAGGGGGACAGAGAGAGAGGGGGACAGAGAGAGGGGGACAGAGAGAGGGGGACAGAGAGAGGGGGACAGAGAGTGGGGAGGGGTACAGAGAGTGGGGAGGGGTACAGAGAGTGGGGGCAGAGAGAGGGTGCAGAGAGAAAGGGTGACAGAGAGGGGGTCAGAGAGCGGGAGAGAGAGAGAGAGGGGGCAGAGAGAGGGGGATAGAGAGAGGGGGACAGAGAGAGGGCCAAAGAGTGGGGGAGAGAAAGGGGACAGAGTGAGGGGGACAGGAGTGAGAGGGACAGAGTGAGGGGTATAGAGAGAGGAGAACAGAGAGAGGGAAACAGAGAGAGGAGGACAGAGAGGGGGGTCGGGGGGCAGAGAGAGGGCAACAGAGAGGGGGTCAGAGAGCAGGGGAGAGAGGAGGTCAGAGAGCGTGGGAGAGAGAGGGGACAGAGAGAGAGAGGGGACAGAAAGAGAGGGGCTCAGAGAGCCGGCGACAGAGAGAGGACGACAGAGATTGGGGGAGATAGAGGGGGTCAGAGAGAGAGGGGGTCAGTGAGAGAGAGGGGGACAGAGAGAGAAGGGGGCCGAAAGAGGAGACAGAGAGAGGGGGACAGAGAGAGAGGAGGATAGAGAGAGAAGGGGTCAGAGAGGGGGGGGACAGAGAGAGGAGGGGACAGAGAGAGGGGGGGCAAAGAGAGGGTGAACAGAGAAAGGTGGGACAGAGAGAAGGGGGGATAGAGAGACGGTGAGAGAGAGGGGGCAGAGGGAGAGAGAGAGGGGTACAGTGTGGGGGAGAGAGGGGGGTCAGAGAGAGGGGGACAGAGAGTGGGCGGATGGAGAGAGTTGGGGATAGAGAGAGAGGGGGACAGAGAGGGGGGCAGAGAGAGGGCGACAGAGAGGGGGTTAGAGAGCGGGGGAGAGAGAGGGGACAGAGAGAGGGCGACAGAGAGAGATGGGGGCAGAGAGAGAGGGGGCAGAGAGAGAGGGGGCAGAGAGAGAGGGGGCAGAGAGAGAGGGGGCAGAGAGAGAGGGGGCAGAGAGATGGGGGGCAGAGAGAGAGGGGGCAGAGAGAGAGGGGGCAGAGAGAGAGGAGGACAGAGAGAGGAGGACAGAGAGAGGGGGACAGTCCGCGGGAGAGAGAGAGGGGACAGTGAGAAGGGGATAGAGAGAGGGGGACAGAGAGAGAGAGGGGGTCAGAGAGCGGGGGAGAGAGAGAGGGGACTATGAGAGGGGGACAGAGAGAGGGGGCAGTGAGAGAGGGCGACAGAGAGAGAGGGCGACAGAGAGGAGGTCAAAGAGCGGGGGAGAAAGGGAGGGGTCAGAGAGCGGGGAGAGAGAGAGGGTACACAGAGAGAGGGGGACAGAGAGAGGAGGGGCAGAGAGAGGGGGAACAGAGAGAGGGGGGACAGAGAGAGGGGGGGACAGAGAGAGGGGGGGACAGAGAGAGGGGGGGACAGAGAGAGAGGGGGACAGAGAGAGAGGGGGACAGAGAGAGAGGGGGACAGAGAGGGGGGCAGAGAGAGGGGGACAGAGAGAGGGGGCAGAGAGAGGGCGACAGAGAGAGGGGGACAGAGAGAGGGGGACAGAGCGAGGGGGACAGAGCGAGGGGGACAGAGCGAGGGGGACAGAGCGAGGGGGACAGAGAGAGGGGGACAGAGAGAGGGGGACAGAGAGAGGGGGACAGAGAGAGGGGGACAGAGAGAGGGGGACAGAGAGAGGGGGCCAGAGAGAGAGGGGGCCAGAGACGGGGACGGGGTTCAGACAGAAGGGGGCAGAGAGAGAGGGGGCAGAGCGAGAGGGGAGAGAGAGAGGGGGACAGAGAGAGAGGGGGCAGGGAGAGGGGGTGACAGAGAGGGGGTCAAAGAGCGGGGGAGAGAGAGAGGGGGTAGAGAGAGTGGGACAGAGAGAGTGGGACAGAGAGAGGGGCGACAGCGAGAGAAGGGGACAGTGAGGTGGAACAGGGAGAGGCGGGTGTGTGAGAGAGGGGGTCAGAGAGAGGGGGTCAGAGAGAGGGCGACAGAGAGAGGGCGACAGCGAGAGGGCGACAGCGAGAGAGGGCAACAGAGAGAGGGGGACAGAGAGCGGGGGAGATAGAGGGGGGGAGATAGAGGGGGTCAGAGAGAGAGAGGGGGGGGACAGAGAGAGTGGGGGTCAGAGAGAGGGCGACAGAGAGAGGGGGAACAGAGAGAGGGGGAACAGAGAGAGGGGAACAGAGAGAGAGGGGCAGAGAGAGGGGGACAGAGAGCGGGAGAGAGAGAGAGGCGGTTGGGAGAGAGAGGGGGTCAGGGAGAGGGCGACAGACAGAGGGGGACAGAGTGGGGGAGACAGAGAGCGAGGGAGACAGAGAGAGAGGGGACAGAGAGAGAGGGGACAGAGAGAGAGGGGACAGAGAGAGAGAGGTGTAGAGAGAGAGGGACAGAGAGAGAGAGGGACAGAGAGAGAGAGGGGGACAGAGAGAGAGAGTGGGACAGAGAGAGTGGGACAGAGAGAGGGGGGTCAGAGAGAGGGCGAGAGAGAGGAGTGGAACAGAGAGAGCGGGACAAAGAGAGAGGGGGACAGAGAGAGAGTACAGAGAGAGAGGGGGGCAGAAAGAGAGGGTACCGAGAGAGAGGGGCAGAGAGAGAGGTGGTCAGAGACAGAGGGGGTCAGAGAGAGAGGGACAGAGAGAGAGGGGGACAGAGAGAGAGGGGTCAGAGAGAGAGATGGGGCAGAAAGAGGCAACAGAGAGAGGGGGACAGAGAGAGAGGGGGACAGAGAGAGGGGGACAGAGAGAGGGGGAACACAGAAAGGAGGAACAGAGAGAAGGGGGGATACAGAGACGGTGACAGAGAGGGGGGCAGAGAGAGGGAGGCAGAGAGAGGGAGACAGAGAGAGGGGTACAGAGAGTGGGGGGGGGGGGTCAGAGAGGGGGCAGAGAGAGTGGGGGCAGAGAGAGGGGGATAGAGAGAGGGGGATAGAGAGAGGGGGATAGAGAGAGGGGGATAGAGAGAGGGGGATAGAGAGAGGGGGATAGAGAGAGGGGGACAGAGAGGGGGCCAAAAAGTGGGGGAGAGAAAGGGGACAGAGTGAGGGGGACAGGAGTGAGAGGGACAGAGTGAGGGGTATAGAGAGAGGAGAACAGAGAGAGGGAAACAGAGAGAGGAGGACAGAGAGGGGGGTCGGGGGGCAGAGAGAGGGGGGCAGAGAGAGGGCAACAGAGAGGGGGTCAGAGAGCAGGGGAGAGAGGAGGTCAGAGAGCGTGGGAGAGAGAGGGGACAGATAGAGGGGACAGAGAGAGAGAGGGGACAGCAAGAGAGGGGCTCAGAGAGCCGGCGACAGAGAGAGGACGACAGAGAGTGGGGGAGATAGAGGGGGTCAGAGAGAGAGGGGGTCAGTGAGAGAGAGGGGGACAGAGAGAGAAGGGGGCCGAAAGAGGAGACAGAGAGAGGGGGACAGAGAGAGAGGAGGACAGAGAGAGAAGGGGTCAGAGAGGGGGGGGGGGACAGAGAGAGGAGGGGACAGAGAGAGGGGGGGCAAAGAGAGGGTGAACAGAGAAAGGTGGGACAGAGAGAAGGGGGGATAGAGAGACGGTGAGAGAGAGGGGGCAGAGGGAGAGAGAGAGGGGTACAGTGTGGGGGAGAGGGGGGGATCAGAGAGAGGGGGACAGAGAGTGGGCGGATGGAGAGAGTTGGGGATAGAGAGAGAGGGACACAGAGAGAGAGGGGGACAGAGAGGGTGCAGAGAGAGAGGGGGACAGAGAGGGGGTTAGAGAGCGGGGGAGAGAGAGGGGAAAGAGAGGGCGACAGAGAGAGAGGGGGCAGAGAGATGGGGCAGAGAGAGAGGGGGCAGAGAGAGAGGGGGCAGAGAGAGAGGGGGCAGAGAGAGAGGGGGCAGAGAGAGAGGGGGCAGAGAGATGGGGGGCAGAGAGAGAGGGGGCAGAGAGAGAGGGGGCAGAGAGAGAGGGGGCAGAGAGAGGGGGACAGAGAGAGGGGGACAGAGAGAGGGGGACAGAGAGAGGGGGACAGAGAGACGGCAACAGAGAGAGGGGCGACAGAGAGAGCGGGCGACAGAGAGGGGGTCAGACAGCGGGGAGAGAGAGAGTACACAGAGAGAGGGGGACAGAGAGAGGGGGGGACTGAGAGGAGGGGCAGAGAGAGGGGGGAACCGAGAGAGGGGGGACAGAGAGAGGGGGGACAGAGAGAGGGGGACAGAGAGAGGGGGACAGTCCGCGGGAGAGAGAGAGGGGACAGTGAGAAGGGGATAGAGAGAGGGGGACAGAGAGAGAGAGGGGGTCAGAGAGAGGGGGAGAGAGAGAGGGGACTATGAGAGGGGGACAGAGAGAGGGGGCAGTGAGAGAGGGCGACAGAGAGAGAGGGCGACAGAGAGGAGGTCAAAGAGCGGGGGAGAAAGGGAGGGGTCAGAGAGCGGGGAGAGAGAGAGGGTACACAGAGAGAGGAGGGGACAGAGAGGAGGGGCAGAGAGAGGGGGAACAGAGAGAGGGGGAACAGAGAGAGGGGGAACAGAGAGAGGGGGAACAGAGAGAGGGGGGGACAGAGAGAGAGGGACAGAGAGAGGGGGCAGAGAGAGGGCGACAGAGAGGGGGTTAGAGAGCGGGGGAGAGAGAGGGGACAGAGAGATGGGGGCAGAGAGAGAGGGAGCAGAGAGAGAAGGGGCAGAGAGAGAGGGGGCAGAGAGAGAGGGGGCAGAGAGAGGGGGGGCAGAGAGAGGGGGACAGAGAGAGGGGGACAGAGAGAGGGGGACAGAAGGAGGGGGACAGAGAGAGGGGGACAGAGAGAGGGGGACAGAGAGAGGGGCGACAGAGAGAACGGGCGACAGAGAGCCGGTCAGAGAGCGGGGACAGAGAGAGTACAGAGAGAGGGGGACAGAGAGAGGGGCGGACAGAGAGGAGGGGCAGAGAGAGGGGGGACAGAGAGGGGAGGAACAGAGAGAGCGAGGACAGAGAGAGGGGGAACAGAGAGAGGGGGAACAGAGAGAGGGGGAACAGAGAGGAGGGGCAGAGAGAGGGGGACAGAGAGAGGGGGACAGAGAGAGGGGGACAGAGAGAGGGGGACAGAGAGAGGGGGACAGAGAGAGTGGGAACAGAGAGAGGGGATAGAGAGAGGGAGACAGAGAGAAGAGGACAGAGAGAGGGCGACAGGGTGAGGGCGTCAGAGTGAGGGGGACAGAGAGAGGGGGACAGAGAGAGGGGGACAGAGAGAGGGGGACAGAGAGAGGGGGACAGAGAGAGGGGGACAGAGAGAGAGGGGGCCAGAGACGGGGACGGGGTTCAGACAGAAGGGGGCAGAGAGAGAGGGGGCAGAGCGAGAGGGGAGAGAGAGAGGGGGACAGAGAGGGGGCAGGGAGAGGGGGTGACAGAGAGGGGGTGACAGAGAGGGGGTCAAAGAGCGGGGGAGAGAGAGAGGGGACAGAGAGAGGGGGTAGAGAGAGTGGGACAGAGAGAGTGGGACAGAGAGAGTGGGACAGAGAGAGGGGCGACAGCGAGAGAAGGGGACAGTGAGGTGGAACAGGGAGAGGCGGGTGTTTGAGAGAGGGGGTCAGAGAGAGGGCGACAGAGAGAGGGCGACAGCGAGAGGGCGACAGCGAGAGGGCGACAGCGAGAGGGCGACAGCGAGAGAGGGCAACAGAGAGAGGGGGACAGAGAGCGGGGGAGATAGAGGGGGTCAGAGAGAGAGGGGGGGGACAGAGAGAGTGGGGGTCAGAGAGAGGGGAACAGAGAGAGGGGAACAGAGAGAGGGGGACAGAGAGAGGGGGACAGAGAGCGGGAGAGAGAGAGAGAGGCGGTTGGGAGAGAGAGGGCGACAGACAGAGGGGGACAGAGTGGGGGGGACAGAGTGGGGGAGACAGAGAGCGAGGGAGACAGAGAGAGAGGGGACAGAGAGAGAGGGGACAGAGAGAGAGGGGACAGAGAGAGAGGGGACAGAGAGAGAGAGGTGTAGAGAGAGAGGGACAGAGAGAGAGAGGGGGACAGAGAGAGAGAGTGGGACAGAGAGAGTGGGACAGAGAGAGGGGGGTCAGAGAGAGGGCGAGAGAGAGGAGTGGAACAGAGGGAGTGGGACAAAGAGAGAGGGGGACAGAGAGAGAGTACAGAGAGAGAGGGGGGCAGAAAGAGAGGGTACCGAGAGAGAGGGGCAGAGAGAGAGGTGGTCAGAGACAGAGGGGGTCAGAGAGAGAGGGACAGAGAGAGAGGGGGACAGAGAGAGAGGGGTCAGAGAGAGAGATGGGGCAGAAAGAGGCAACAGAGAGAGGGGGACAGAGAGAGAGGGGGACAGAGAGAGGGGGACAGAGAGAGGGGGACAGAGAGAGGGGGACAGAGAGAGGGGGAACACAGAAAGGAGGAACAGAGAGAAGGGGGGATACAGAGACGGTGACAGAGAGGGGGGCAGAGAGAGGGAGGCAGAGAGAGGGAGACAGAGAGTGGGGGGGGGGTCAGAGAGGGGGCAGAGAGAGTGGGGGCAGAGAGAGGGTGCAGAGAGAAAGGGTGACAGAGAGGGGGTCAGAGAGCGGGAGAGAGAGAGGGGGCAGAGAGAGGGGGATAGAGAGAGGGGGACAGAGAGGGGGTCAAAGAGTGGGGGAGAGAGAGGGGACAGAGTGAGGGGGACAGGAGTGAGAGGGACAGAGAGAGGGAGATAGAGAGAGGAGAACAGAGAGAGGGAAACAGAGAGAGGGGGACAGAGAGGGGTGTCGGGGGGCAGAGAGAGGGGGGCAGAGAGAGGGCAACAGAGAGGGGGTCAGAGAGCAAGGGAGAGAGGAGGTCAGAGAGCGTGGGAGAGAGAGGGGACAGATAGAGGGGACAGAGAGAGAGGGGACAGAGAGAGAGGGGACAGAAAGAGAGGGGCTCAGAGAGCCGGCGACAGAGAGAGGGCGACAGAGAGAGGGCGACAGAGAGTGGGGGAGATAGAGGGGGTCAGAGAGAGAGGGGGTCAGTGAGAGAGAGGGGGACAGAGAGAGAAGGGGGCCGAAAGAGGAGACAGAGAGAGGGGGACAGAGAGAGAGGAGGACAGAGAGAGAAGGGGTCAGAGAGGGGGGGGGACAGAGAGAGGAGGGGACAGAGAGAGGGGGGGGCAAAGAGAGGGTGAACAGAGAAAGGTGGGACAGAGAGAAGGGGGGATAGAGAGACGGTGAGAGAGAGAGGGGGCAGAGGGAGAGAGAGAGGGGTACAGTGTGGGGGAGAGAGGGGGGGGTCAGAGAGAGGGGGACAGAGAGTGGGTGGATGGAGAGAGTTGGGGATAGAGAGAGAGAGGGACACAGAGAGAGAGGGGGACAGAGAGGGGGCAGAGAGAGGGCGACAGAGAGGGGGTTAGAGAGCGGGGGAGAGAGAGGGGACAGAGAGAGAGGACAGAGAGAGAGGGCAGAGAGATGGGGGCAGAGAGAGAGGGGGCAGAGAGAGAGGGGGCAGAGAGATGGGGGGCAGAGAGAGAGGGGGGCAGAGAGAGAGGGGGGCAGAGAGAGAGGGGCAGAGAGAGAGGGGGCAGAGAGAGAGGGGCAGAGAGAGAGGGGGCAGAGAGGGAGGGGGCAGAGAGAGAGGGGGGCAGAGAGAGAGGGGGGCAGAGAGAGGGGGGCAGAGAGACGGCAACAGAGAGAGGGCGACAGAGAGAGCGGGCGACAGAGAGGGGGTCAGAGAGAGGGGGAACAGAGAGTGGGGGAACAGAGAGTGGGGGAACAGAGAGAGGGGGGAACCGAGAGAGGAGGTACAGAGAGAGGAGGACAGAGAGAGGAGGACAGAGCGAGGGGGACAGTGAGCGGGAGAGAGAGAGAGGGGACAGTGAGAAGGGGATAGAGAGAGGGGGACAGAGAGAGAGGGAGTCAGAGAGTGGGGGAGACAGAGAGGGGACAGAGAGAGGGGGGCAGAGATAGAGGGGGCAGAGAGAGGAGGTGACAGAGAGGTGGTC